>NW_027464131.1:0-99171 GCF_050947455.1 Rhinoderma darwinii
TATCCCGGAGATCAGGCCCCGCCCACACGGGTGAACGGCTCCTAGAGACAGCGGCAAGAAGGAGGCGGAGATTATATCACAGGCACGCCCCCATCGCTGCATGTTCCGCCCACATAATTAGGCGGGAACGCAGGAGCTCGGTCATGTGACAACTGTCGTCATAGTGAGGGTCGGTTATGGTGAGGGTCGGTTATGGTGAGGGTGGGTTGTCCTGGTGATGTCCTACACCCTGTGTCTGAGACTTGTAGTACTACACTGTTTATATTACTGATATTATATGTATATTCATCACCCAGCATCCGGTCATACATCATACATCAGTGTAATAATCACATGACCGCGGCCGCCATGTCTATACATCCGGTCATATATCATACATCAGTGTAATAATCACATGACCGCGGCCGCCATGTCTATACATCCAGTCATACATCATACATCAGTGTAATCATCACATGACCGCGGCCGCCATGTCTATACATCCGGTCATATATCATACATCAGTGTAATAATCACATGACCGCGGCCGCCATGTATATACATCCGGTCATACATCAGTGTAATAGTCACATGACCGCGGCCGCCATGTCTGTACATCCGGTCATATATCATACATCAGTGTAATAATCACATGACCGCGGCCGCCATGTCTATACATCCGGTCATATATCATACATCAGTGTAATAATCACATGACCGCGGCCGCCATGTCTATACATCCAGTCATACATCATACATCAGTGTAATAATCACATGACCGCGGCCGCCATGTCTGTACATCCGGTCATATATCATACATCAGTGTAATAATCACATGACCGCGGCCGCCATGTCTATACATCCGGTCATACATCATACATCAGTGTAATAGTCACATGACCGCGGCCACCATGTCTATACATCCGGTCATACATCATACATCAGTGTAATAATCACATGACCGCGGCCGCCATGTCTATACATCCGGTCATACATCATACATCAGTGTAATAATCACATGACCGCGGCCGCCATGTCTATACATCCGGTCATACATCATACATCAGTGTAATAATCACATGACCGCGGCTGCCATGTCTATACATCCGGTCATATATCATACATCAGTGTAATAATCACATGACCGCGGCTGCCATGTCTATACATCCGGTCATATATCATACATCAGTGTAATAATCACATGACCGCGGCCACCATGTCTATACATCCGGTCATACATCATACATCAGTGTAATAATCACACGACCGCGGCCGCCATGTCTGTACATCCGGTCATACATCATACATCAGTGTAATAATCACATGACCGCGGCCGCCATGTCTATACATCCGGTCATACATCACACATCAGTGTAATAATCACACGACCGCGGCCGCCATGTCTATACATCCGGTCATACATCATACATCAGTGTAATAATCACATGACCGCGGCCGCCATGTCTATACATCCGGTCATACATCATACATCAGTGTAATAATCACATGACCGCGGCCGCCATGTCTGTACATCCGGTCATACATCATACATCAGTGTAATAATCACATGACCGCGGCCGCCATGTCTATACATCCGGTCATACATCATACATCAGTGTAATAATCACATGACCGCGGCCGCCATGTCTATACATCCGGTCATACATCATATATCAGTGTAATAATCACATGACCGCGGCCGCCATGTCTATACATCCGGTCATACATCACACATCAGTGTAATAATCACACGACCGCGGCCGCCATGTCTATACATCCGGTCATATATCATACATCAGTGTAATAATCACATGACCGCGGCCGCCATGTCTATACATCCGGTCATATATCATACATCAGTGTAATAATCACATGACCGCGGCCGCCATGTCTATACATCCAGTCATACATCATACATCAGTGTAATAATCACATGACCGCGGCCGCCATGTCTATACATCCGGTCATATATCATACATCAGTGTAATAATCACATGACCGCGGCCGCCATGTCTATACATCCGGTCATATATCATACATCAGTGTAATAATCACATGACCGCGGCCGCCATGTCTATACATCCGGTCATACATCATACATCAGTGTAATAATCACATGACCGCGGCCGCCATGTCTATACATCCAGTCATACATCATACATCAGTGTAATAATCACATGACCGCGGCCGCCATGTCTATACATCCGGTCATACATCATACATCAGTGTAATAATCACATGACCGCGGCCGCCATGTCTATACATCCAGTCATATATCATACATCAGTGTAATAATCACATGACCGCGGCCGCCATGTCTATACATCCAGTCATACATCATACATCAGTCTAATAATCACATGACAGCGGCCGCCATGTCTATACATCCGGTCATACATCATACATCAGTGTAATCATCACATGACCGCGGCCCGCCATGTCTATACATCCGGTCATACATCATACATCAGTGTAATAATCACATGACCGCGGCCGCCATGTCTATACATCCAGTCATATATCATACATCAGTGTAATAATCACATGACCGCGGCCGCCATGTCTATACATCCAGTCATACATCATACATCAGTCTAATAATCACATGACAGCGGCCGCCATGTCTATACATCCGGTCATATATCATACATCAGTCTAATAATCACATGACAGCGGCCGCCATGTCTATACATCCGGTCATATATCATACATCAGTGTAATAATCACATGACCGCGGCCGCCATGTCTGTACATCCTGTCATACATCATACATCAGTGTAATAATCACATGACCGCGGCCGCCATGTCTATACATCCGGTCATATATCATACATCAGTGTAATAATCACATGACCGCGGCCGCCATGTCTATACATCCAGTCATATATCATACATCAGTGTAATAATCACATGACCGCGGCCGCCATGTCTGTACATCCAGTCATACATCATACATCAGTGTAATAATCACATGACCGCGGCCGCCATGTCTATACATCCGGTCATATATCATACATCAGTGTAATAATCACATGACCGCGGCCGCCATGTCTATACATCCAGTCATATATCATACATCAATGTAATAGTCACATGACCGCGGCCGCCATGTCTGTACATCCGGTCATACATCATACATCAGTGTAATAATCACATGACCGCGGCCGCCATGTCTATACATCCGGTCATACATCATACATCAGTGTAATAATCACATGACCGCGGCCGCCATGTCTATACATCCGGTCATATATCATACATCAGTGTAATAATCACATGACCGCGGCCGCCATGTCTATACATCCGGTCATATATCATACATCAGTGTAATAATCACATGACCGCGGCCGCCATGTCTATACATCCAGTCATACATCATACATCAGTGTAATCATCACATGACCGCGGCCGCCATGTCTATACATCCGGTCATACATCATACATCAGTGTAATCATCACATGACCGCGGCCGCCATGTCTATACATCCGGTCATACATCATACATCAGTGTAATCATCACATGACCGCGGCCGCCATGTCTATACATCCGGTCATATATCATACATCAGTGTAATAATCACATGACCGCGGCCGCCATGTCTATACATCCGGTCATATATCATACATCAGTGTAATCATCACATGACCGCGGCCGCCATGTCTATACATCCGGTCATACATCATACATCAGTGTAATAATCACATGACCGCGGCCGCCATGTCTATACATCCGGTCATATATCATACATCAGTGTAATAATCACATGACCGCGGCCACCATGTCTATACATCCGGTCATACATCATACATCAGTGTAATAATCACATGACCGCGGCCGCCATGTCTATACATCCGGTCATACATCATACATCAGTGTAATAATCACATGACCGCGGCCACCATGTCTATACATCCGGTCATACATCATACATCAGTGTAATCATCACATGACCGCGGCCGCCATGTCTGTACATCCGGTCATATATCATACATCAGTGTAATAATCACATGACCGCGGCCGCCATGTCTATACATCCGGTCATACATCATACATCAGTGTAATAATCACATGACCGCGGCCGCCATGTCTGTACATCCGGTCATATATCATACATCAGTGTAATCATCACATGACCGCGGCCGCCATGTCTATACATCCGGTCATACATCATACATCAGTGTAATAATCACATGACCGCGGCCACCATGTCTATACATCCGGTCATACATCATACATCAGTGTAATAATCACATGACCGCGGCCGCCATGTCTATACATCCGGTCATACATCATACATCAGTGTAATAATCACATGACCGCGGCCGCCATGTCTATACATCCGGTCATACATCATACATCAGTGTAATAATCACATGACCGCGGCCGCCATGTCTATACATCCGGTCATACATCATACATCAGTGTAATAGTCACATGACCGCGGCCGCCATGTCTATACATCCGGTCATATATCATACATCAGTGTAATAATCACATGACCGCGGCCGCCATGTCTGTACATCCGGTCATATATCATACATCAGTGTAATAATCACATGACCGCGGCCGCCATGTCTATACATCCGGTCATACATCATACATCAGTGTAATAATCACATGACCGCGGCCGCCATGTCTATACATCCGGTCATATATCATACATCAGTGTAATAATCACATGACCGCGGCCGCCATGTCTATACATCCGGTCATACATCATACATCAGTGTAATAATCACATGACCGCGGCCGCCATGTCTATACATCCAGTCATACATCATACATCAGTGTAATCATCACATGACCACGGCCGCCATGTCTATACATCCGGTCATATATCATACATCAGTGTAATAATCACATGACCGCGGCCACCATGTCTATACATCCGGTCATACATCATACATCAGTGTAATCATCACATGACCGCGGCCGCCATGTCTATACATCCAATCATACATCATACATCAGTGTAATCATCACATGACCACGGCCGCCATGTCTATACATCTGGTCATATATCATACATCAGTGTAATAATCACATGACCGCGGCCGTCATGTCTATACATCCGGTCATATATCATACATCAGTGTAATAATCACATGACCGCGGCCGCCATGTCTATACATCCGGTCATATATCATACATCAGTGTAATAATCACACGACCGCGGCCGCCATGTCTGTACATCCGGTCATATATCATACATCAGTGTAATAATCACATGACCGCGGCCGCCATGTCTGTACATCCGGTCATATATCATACATCAGTGTAATAATCACATGACCGCGGCCGCCATGTCTGTACATCCGGTCATACATCATACATCAGTGTAATAATCACATGACCGCGGCCGCCATGTCTATACATCCGGTCATACATCATACATCAGTGTAATAATCACATGACCGCGGCCTCCATGTCTATACATCCGGTCATACATCATACATCAGAGTAATAATCACATGACCGCGGCCGCCATGTCTATACATCCGGTCATACATCATACATCAGTGTAATAATCACATGACCGCGGCCGCCATGTCTGTACATCCGGTCATATATCATACATCAGTGTAATCATCACATGACCGCGGCCGCCATGTCTGTACATCCGGTCATACATCATACATCAGAGTAATAATCACATGACCGCGGCCGCCATGTCTATACATACGGTCATACATCATACATCAGTGTAATAATCACATGACCGCGGCCGCCATGTCTGTACATCCGGTCATATATCATACATCAGTGTAATCATCACATGACCGCGGCCGCCATGTCTATACATCCGGTCATACATCATACATCAGTGTAATAATCACATGACCGCGGCCACCATGTCTATACATCCGGTCATACATCATACATCAGTGTAATAATCACATGACCGCGGCCGCCATGTCTATACATCCGGTCATACATCATACATCAGTGTAATAATCACATGACCGCGGCCGCCATGTCTATACATCCGGTCATACATCATACATCAGTGTAATAATCACATGACCGCGGCCGCCATGTCTATACATCCGGTCATACATCATACATCAGTGTAATAGTCACATGACCGCGGCCGCCATGTCTATACATCCGGTCATATATCATACATCAGTGTAATAATCACATGACCGCGGCCGCCATGTCTATACATCCGGTCATACATCATACATCAGTGTAATAATCACATGACCGCGGCCGCCATGTCTGTACATCCGGTCATATATCATACATCAGTGTAATAATCACATGACCGCGGCCGCCATGTCTATACATCCGGTCATACATCATACATCAGTGTAATAATCACATGACCGCGGCCGCCATGTCTATACATCCGGTCATACATCATACATCAGTGTAATAATCACATGACCGCGGCCGCCATGTCTATACATCCGGTCATATATCATACATCAGTGTAATAATCACATGACCGCGGCCGCCATGTCTATACATCCGGTCATACATCATACATCAGTGTAATAATCACATGACCGCGGCCGCCATGTCTATACATCCAGTCATACATCATACATCAGTGTAATCATCACATGACCACGGCCGCCATGTCTATACATCCGGTCATATATCATACATCAGTGTAATAATCACATGACCGCGGCCACCATGTCTATACATCCGGTCATACATCATACATCAGTGTAATCATCACATGACCGCGGCCGCCATGTCTATACATCCAATCATACATCATACATCAGTGTAATCATCACATGACCACGGCCGCCATGTCTATACATCTGGTCATATATCATACATCAGTGTAATAATCACATGACCGCGGCCGTCATGTCTATACATCCGGTCATATATCATACATCAGTGTAATCATCACAGGACCGCGGCCGCCATGTTTATACATCCGGTCATATATCATACATCAGTGTAATAATCACACGACCGCGGCCGCCATGTCTGTACATCCGGTCATATATCATACATCAGTGTAATAATCACATGACCGCGGCCGCCATGTCTGTACATCCGGTCATATATCATACATCAGTGTAATAATCACATGACCGCGGCCGCCATGTCTGTACATCCGGTCATACATCATACATCAGTGTAATAATCACATGACCGCGGCCGCCATGTCTATACATCCGGTCATACATCATACATCAGTGTAATAATCACATGACCGCGGCCTCCATGTCTATACATCCGGTCATACATCATACATCAGAGTAATAATCACATGACCGCGGCCGCCATGTCTATACATCCGGTCATACATCATACATCAGTGTAATAATCACATGACCGCGGCCGCCATGTCTATACATCCGGTCATATATCATACATCAGTGTAATAATCACATGACCGCGGCCGCCATGTCTATACATCCGGTCATACATCATACATCAGTGTAATAATCACATGACCGCGGCCGCCATGTCTGTACATCCGGTCATACATCATACATCAGTATAATCATCACATGACCGCGGCCGCCATGTCTATACATCCGGTCATACATCATACATCAGTGTAATAATCACATGACCGCGGCCGCCATGTCTATACATCCGGTCATACATCATACATCAGTGTAATAATCACATGACCGCGGCCGCCATGTCTATACATCCGGTCATATATCATACATCAGTGTAATAATCACATGACCGCGGCCGCCATGTCTATACATCCGGTCATACATCATACATCAGTGTAATAATCACATGACCGCGGCCGCCATGTCTATACATCCGGTCATACATCATACATCAGTGTAATAATCACATGACCGCGGCCGCCATGTCTATACATCCGGTCATACATCATACATCAGTGTAATAATCACATGACCGCGGCCGCCATGTCTATACATCCGGTCATACATCATACATCAGTGTAATAATCACATGACCGCGGCCGCCATGTGTATACATCCGGTCATATATCATACATCAGTGTAATAATCACATGACCGCGGCCGCCATGTCTATACATCCGGTCATATATCATACATCAGTGTAATAATCACATGACCGCGGCCGCCATGTCTATACATCCGGTCATACATCATACATCAGTGTAATAATCACATGACCGCGGCCGCCATGTCTATACATCCGGTCATACATCATACATCAGTGTAATAATCACATGACCGCGGCCGCCATGTCTGTACATCCGGTCATACATCATACATCAGTGTAATAATCACATGACCGCGGCCGCCATGTCTATACATCCAGTCATATATCATACATCTGTAATAATCACATGACCGCGGCCGCCATGTCTATACATCCGGTCATACATCATACATCAGTGTAATAATCACATGACCGCGGCCGCCATGTCTATACATCCAGTCATATATCATACATCAATGTAATAGTCACATGACCGCGGCCGCCATGTCTGTACATCCGGTCATACATCATACATCAGTGTAATAATCACATGACCGCGGCCGCCATGTCTATACATCCGGTCATACATCACACATCAGTGTAATAATCACATGACCGCGGCCACCATGTCTGTACATCCGGTCATACATCATACATCAGTGTAATAATCACATGACCGCGGCCACCATGTCTGTACATCCGGTCATACATCATACATCAGTGTAATCATCACATGACCGCGGCCGCCATGTCTATACATCCGGTCATATATCATACATCAGTGTAATAATCACATGACCGCGGCCGCCATGTCTATACATCCGGTCATACATCATACATCAGTGTAATCATCACATGACCGCGGCCGCCATGTCTATACATCCGGTCATACATCATACATCAGTGTAATAATCACATGACTGCGGCCGCCATGTCTATACATCCGGTCATATATCATACATCAGTGTAATAATCACATGACCGCGGCCGCCATGTCTATACATCCGGTCATACATCATACATCAGTGTAATCATCACATGACCGCGGCCGCCATGTCTATACATCCGGTCATACATCATACATCAGTGTAATAATCACATGACCGCGGCCGCCATGTCTATACATCCGGTCATACATCATACATCAGTGTAATAATCACATGACCGCGGCCGCCATGTCTGTACATCCGGTCATACATCATACATCAGTGTAATCATCACATGACCGCGGCCGCCATGTCTATACATCCGGTCATACATCATACATCAGTGTAATAATCACATGACCGCGGCCGCCATGTCTATACATCCGGTCATACATCATACATCAGTGTAATCATCACATGACCGCGGCCGCCATGTCTATACATCCGGTCATACATCATACATCAGTGTAATAATCACATGACCGCGGCCGCCATGTCTATACATCCGGTCATATATCATACATCAGTGTAATAATCACATGACCGCGGCCGCCATGTCTATACATCCGGTCATACATCATACATCAGTGTAATAATCACATGACCGCGGCCGCCATGTCTATACATCCGGTCATATATCATACATCAGTGTAATAATCACATGACCGCGGCCGCCATGTCTGTACATCCGGTCATACATCATACATCAGTGTAATCATCACATGACCGCGGCCGCCATGTCTGTACATCCGGTCATACATCATACATCAGTGTAATCATCACATGACCGCGGCCGCCATGTCTATACATCCAGTCATACATCATACATCAGTGTAATAATCACATGACCGCGGCCACCATGTCTATACATCCGGTCATATATCATACATCAGTGTAATAATCACATGACCGCGGCCGCCATGTCTATACATCCAGTCATATATCATACATCAGTGTAATAATCACATGACCGCGGCCGCCATGTCTATACATCCGGTCATATATCATACATCAGTGTAATAATCACATGACCGCGGCCACCATGTCTATACATCCGGTCATATATCATACATCAGTGTAATAATCACATGACCGCAGCCGCCATGTCTGTACATCCGGTCATATATCATACATCAGTGTAATAATCACATGACCGCGGCCACCATGTCTATACATCCGGTCATATATCATACATCAGTGTAATAATCACATGACCGCGGCCGCCATGTCTATACATCCAGTCATATATCATACATCAGTGTAATAATCACATGACCGCGGCCGCCATGTCTATACATCCGGTCATATATCATACATCAGTGTAATAATCACATGACCGCGGCCGCCATGTCTGTACATCCAGTCATATATCATACATCAGTGTAATAATCACATGACCGCGGCCGCCATGTCTATACATCCGGTCATACATCATACATCAGTGTAATAATTACATGACCGCGGCCACCATGTCTGTACATCCGGTCATATATCATACATCAGTGTAATAATCACATGACCGCGGCCGCCATGTCTATACATCCGGTCATATATCATACATCAGTGTAATAATCACATGACCGCGGCCGCCATGTCTATACATCCAGTCATATATCATACATCAGTGTAATAATCACACGACCGCGGCCGCCATGTCTATACATCCGGTCATACATCATACATCAGTGTAATAATCACATGACCGCGGCCTCCATGTCTATACATCCGGTCATACATCATACATCAGTGTAATAATCACATGACCGCGGCCGCCATGTCTATACATCCAGTCATATATCATACATCAGTGTAATAATCACACGACCGCGGCCGCCATGTCTATACATCCGGTCATATATCATACATCAGTGTAATAATCACATCACCGCGGCCGCCATGTCTATACATCCGGTCATATATCATACATCAGTGTAATAATCACACGACCGCGGCCGCCATGTCTATACATCCGGTCATACATCATACATCAGTGTAATAATCACATGACCGCGGCCTCCATGTCTATACATCCGGTCATACATCATACATCAGTGTAATAATCACATGACCGCGGCCGCCATGTCTATACATCCAGTCATATATCATACATCAGTGTAATAATCACACGACCGCGGCCGCCATGTCTATACATCCGGTCATATATCATACATCAGTGTAATAATCACATCACCGCGGCCGCCATGTCTATACATCCGGTCATACATCATACATCAGTGTAATAATCACAGGACCGCGGCCGCCATGTCTATACATCCGGTCATACATCATACATCAGTATAATCATCACATGACCGCAGCCGCCATGTCTGTACATCCAGTCATATATCATACATCAGTGTAATAATCACATGACCGCGGCCGCCATGTCTATACATCCGGTCATATATCATACATCAGTGTAATAATCACATGACCGCGGCCCCCATGTCTATACATCCGGTCATATATCATACATCAGTGTAATAATCACATGACCGCGGCCGCCATGTCTATACATCCGGTCATATATCATACATCAGTGTAATAATCACATGACCGCGGCCGCCATGTCTATACATCCGGTCATATATCATACATCAGTGTAATAATCACATGACCGCGGCCGCCATGTCTATACATCCGGTCATATATCATACATCAGTGTAATAATCACATGACCGCGGCCGCCATGTCTATACATCCAGTCATACATCATACATCAGTGTAATAATCACATGACCGCGGCCGCCATGTCTATACATCCGGTCATACATCATACATCAGTGTAATAATCACATGACCGCGGCCGGCATGTCTATACATCCGGTCATACATCATACATCAGTGTAATAATCACATGACCGCGGCCGCCATGTCTATACATCCGGTCATATATCATACATCAGTGTAATAATCACATGACCGCGGCCGCCATGTCTATACATCCAGTCATACATCATACATCAGTGTAATAATCACATGACCGCGGCCGCCATGTCTATACATCCGGTCATACATCATACATCAGTGTAATAATCACATGACCGCGGCCGCCATGTCTGTACATCCGGTCATATATCATACATCAGTGTAATAATCACATGACCGCGGCCGCCATGTCTATACATCCGGTCATATATCATACATCAGTGTAATAATCACATGACCGCGGCCGCCATGTCTATACATCCGGTCATACATCATACATCAGTGTAATAATCACATGACCGCGGCCGCCATGTCTATACATCCGGTCATACATCATACATCAGTGTAATAATCACACGACCGCGGCCGGCATGTCTATACATCCAGTCATACATCATACATCAGTGTAATCATCACATGACCGCGGCCACCATGTCTGTACATCCGGTCATACATCAGTGTAATAATCACATGACCGCGGCCGCCATGTCTATACATCCGGTCATATATCATACATCAGTGTAATAATCACATGACCGCGGCCGCCATGTCTATACATCCGGTCATATATCATACATCAGTGTAATAATCACATGACCGCGGCCGCCATGTCTGTACATCCGGTCATACATCATACATCAGTGTAATAATCACATGACCGCGGCCGCCATGTCTATACATCCGGTCATATATCATACATCAGTGTAATAATCACATGACCGCGGCCGCCATGTCTATACATCCGGTCATACATCATACATCAGTGTAATGGGCAGTTTACGCAGCGGTTTTTTTACGCTGATTTTGACGTGGAAATCGCATTGGAATCAACAAGAAGAAACGCACTAAATCGTCCCCATTGATTTGAATTGGAGACAGAGGCGATTATTTTCCTGGTATAAATAGCGGCATGATCTTTCTTTGCGCAGTTTCCGCCTCTGATCTCCGATTGAAATCAATTAAAGTTAGAAAAAGCCCCGGCGATCAGTGATGGCGGCCTCCGTGTTATACACTAGAACTTGCCGTCATTTATTATCTGTCATATTTCATCAATAATCCTTCATCGTCGCCATCTGTCGTGTGCCCCGTCTGTGCGGAGAGCTGGGCACGTGTGCGGGCAGTAAAGCTGCTGCCGCGGTCCGGACGCGCCGCTCTGGAAACCAGCAAAAGCTGATGACAATGCACAGTGACGACAACGGCCGCCACACAAATATTTATCTGCGTGAGGACCGGGAGCGGCGTGTTATTTACCCAGCGCCGTCTGCTCGTATCGCACAGAGCTCTGACACGCTAATCAGCAGCCCCATGCCAGGTCCGTGCCGCCCAATGTAAATATTATCCCCAGTAAATCTCGTCCTGTCAGTTCTATTCAGCCGTTTCTGGAGAAGTTGGGTGACGTCCAACATGGCTGCCATCCGCGCTCCTGCACCCGGAACCGCCGCTGACATCATTTTCGTTTTTTCCTCCCACATTCCACAAGCCAGAAGTTTCTCAATTTTTTTGTCCATTTTGCCGTATGAGCGCTTGTTTTTTGCAGGATGAGTTGTAGTTTCTATTGGTTCTATTTTGGGGTACAGGCGACGTCTTGATCACTTTTTACTGGTGACCAAAAAACTGTGATATTCTAAGAGTTTGAACCATTACGGACGCGGTGAAACCAAATGTTTATTTTCTTTACATTACAGGAGAAAATACGTTTTTTTTTTTACTTTTAATATTTTTTGGTATATATATATATATGTGTGTGTGTGTACATATCTGTGTTATATATATATATATATATATATATACACACACTACTGTTCAAAAGTTTGGGGTCACTTAGAAATTTCCTTATTTTTGCAAGAAAAGCCCAGTTTTTTGCAATGAAGATAACATGAAATGAATCAGAAATCCCCTCTATACATTGTTAATGTGCTAAATGACTATTCTAGCTGCAAACGTCTGGTGTTTAATGCAATATCTATATAGGTGTATAGAGACCCATTCCCAGCAACCATCACTCCAGTGTTCTAATGGTACATTGTGTTTGCTGACTGTGTTAGAAGGCTAATGGATGATTAGAAAACACTTGAAAACCCTTGTGCAATTATGTTAGCACCGCTGTAAACAGTTTTGCTGTTTAGAGGAGCTATAAAACTGACCTTCCTTTGAGCTAGTTGAGAATCTGGAGCATTACATTTGTGGGTTCGATTAAACTCTCAAAATGGCTAGAAAAAGAGAGCTTTCATGTGAAACTCGACAGTCTATTCTTGTTCTTAGAAATGAAGGCTATTCCATGCGAGAAATTGCCAAGAAACTGAAGATTTCCTACAACGGTGTGTACTACTCCCTTCAGAGGACAGCACAAACAGGCTCTAACCAGAGTAGAAAGAGAAGTGGGAGGCCCCGCTGCACAACTGAGCAACAAGACAAGTACATTAGAGTCTCTAGTGTGAGAAACAGACGCCTCACAGGTCCTCAACTGGCAGCTTCATTAAATAGTACCCGCAAAACGCCAGTGTCAACGTCTACAGTGAAGAGGCGACTCCGGGATGCCGGCCTTCAGGGCAGAGTGGCAAAGAAAAAGCCATATCTGAGACTGGCTAATAAAAGGAAAAGATTAATATGGGCAAAAGCTCAGACATTGGACAGAGGAAGATTGGAAAAAAGTGTTATGTACAGACGAATGGAAGTTTGAGGTGTTTGGATCACACAGAAGAACATTTGTGAGACGCAGAACAACTGAAAAGATGCTGGAAGAGCGCCGGACGCCATCTGTCAAGCATGGTGGAGGTCATGTGATGGTCTGGGGTGAAGTGGGAGATTTGTACAAGGTAAAAGGGATTGTGAATAAGGAAGGCGATCACTCCGCAACGCCATGCCATACCCTGTGGACAGCGCTTGATTGGAGCCAATTTCATCCTACAACAGGACAATGACCCAAAGCACCTCCGAATGATGCAGGAACTATTTAGGGAAGAAGCCGGCAGCCGGTATTCTATCTGTAATGGAGTGGCCAGCGCAGTCACCAGATCTCACCCCCATAGAGCTGTTGTGGGAGGAGCTTGACCGTACGGTACGCAAGAAGTGCCCATCAAGCCAATCCAACTTGTGGGAGGAGCTTCTGGAAGCATGGGGGGGGGGGGAAATGTCTCCCGATGACCTCAGCAAATTAACAGCTCGAATGCCAAAGGTCTGCAATGCTGGAATTGCTGCAAATGGAGCGACGAAAGCAAAGTCTGAAGGAGAAAATCATTATTTCTAACCTGGTCAATGTCTGGACTGGATTTTCTGGTCATTTTGCAACTCATTTGATAAATATAAGTGTGAGATTTCATGGAAAACACAAAATTGTCTGGATGACCCCAAACTTTTGAACGGTAGTGTGTGTATATAAGCTTTATTTAACTGTTTTTTTACTTGTTTTATTAATCCCCCTAGAGGACTTGAACAAGCAGCGATTGTTGACGGCCGATTCATCACGTTTGTGCCCTACCTTTATCGTGTACAGCGGCAAAGCTCGCTAAGAAAACGTATACTGTACGATATTCGTTTTTTTAATATGGGAACCTTTGTGTGACGGATGCCACTGTAATGCATTTGTCAGAGGTATACGTAAAACATATATCTCAGGGAGCTTCCCCAGGGCCGGAGTCCCCGGGAAGAGCATTAAGCCCCTGACCTTACTGTCCATATAAGGTGACGTCAGGGGCTCCTCCAGGAGTGGGACCCCCAGCCAGAGCGTTGCCGGTGCTCTGACCCGGGACTTTGACATATCAAGCCTCATTACGTCACTGTCTATGTATGGACAGTCACGTCAAGGACTTTCCGAAGACAGGAGTCCCGAGCCAGAGTGCTTGCAATGCTGTGGCCAGCGACTCCGTAGTTAAAAGCCCCTGACATCACTGTCCATATATGTAGCACTGCGCCCGGGGAGCTCCGGCGACGTATCCCACAGTATGCTTATACAGCGAGATACGTCAGGACTACTCCCAATATTTACCTCCAACGGAAGGGTTACATGCCGCGTGAATTGGGCCTAAGCCTTGCCTCCAGGTCTTAATAGGAGCACAAAGATGGCAGACAACCTTCGGCACCATACGATCGCGTCACAGGCAGGGGGGTGGGCTGTTGGAGGGGGTCGCCCCCTTTCTAAAGGATTGGAGCATGGCATTTAAGTGGTTAAATGGCCGTGAGTATGGAGGCTATGATGTAAATGGGAAGGGGTTAAAGCTGCATAACTAAACATATGCCATTCCGGACTCTAAGAAAGCTGGGTGACACGGCCTGTAGGAGCGGTGTCGGCAGCCATGTGCACAGCTTTTCCGTGAGCAGATCTATGAAAGGTCTTTGTTGCAGGAGATTTTGCAGCACCCGCGTCGTGTCCTGTAATTCTGTGCACAGATCTCGCACCCGTGTGTGGTGGCCCGGACTCCAGATTATCTCCCCATCAGAGGCCGTTGTGGGAATGTCCAGTCACCGTCCGCGGGCACCAGGACGGTTTTACCTCGTTACATCGTCAGCAGCGCAGGTAAGCAGCCTTTGTTGCCCCTGGATCACGCCACCGCTCATCTGCTGTTTGTTTGTTTTGCTCAGCTCACGCTTGGATGGATCAGAACATTACAGATGGCGGCGAGATCGATAAGAGACCGAGAACAATGTAACATGGAGACCGCGAGCTCGGGACACGACGCATCGAACACACATTATTATTATCAGAGCGGTGGGCTAAGCGGAGGCAATATTACCAGACATGTGTGACGCCGCAGGTTAAACGTCTCCGGCTCCCACACTTCCAGCTGCGCCACTTTCTGATGTACCGTGCAAGATGAAAACAACCGAACAGAAAACTTTATTACAAATATGACAACAGATAAGAAACCGCAATTCACATGCAGGAGATTGTAAAAAAATCATTAACGCCTGCAGGAGAATGACACGGAGCCGGCACCGACATCAGACAATGACACGGAGCCGGCACCGACATCAGACAATGACACGGAGCCGACATCAGACAATGACACGGAGCCGACATCAGACAATAACACGGAGCCGACATCAGACAATGACACGGAGCCGGCACCGACATCAGACAATGACACAGAGCTGGCACTGACATCAGACAATGACACAGAGCCGACATCAGACAATGACACGGAGCCGGCATCAGACAAGGACACGGAGCCGACATCAGACAATGACACGGAGCCGACATCAGACAATGACACGGAGCAGGCACCGACATCAGACAATGACACGGAGCCGACATCAGACAATGACACTGAGCCGACATCAGACAATGACACGGAGCCGGCATCAGACAATGACACGGAGCCGGCACCGACATCAGACAATGACACGGAGCAGACATCAGACAATGACACGGAGCAGGCACCGACATCAGACAATGACACGGAGCCGGCACCGTCATCAGACAATGACACAGCCGACACCAGACAATGACACGGAGCAGGCACCGACATCAGACAATGACACAGCCGGCACCGACATCAGACAATGACACAGAGCCGGCACCGACACCAGACAATGACACAGAGCAGGCACCGACATCAGACAATGACACGGAGCAGGCACCGACATCAGACAATGACACGGAGCAGGCACCTACATCAGACAATGACACGGAGCAGGCACCAACCTCAGACAATGGCACGGAGCAGGCACCGACCTCAGACAATGACACGGAGCAGGCATCAACATCAGACAATGACACGGAGCTGGCACCGACCTCAGACAATGACACGGAGCCGGCACCGACATCAGACAATGACACGGAGCCGGCACCGAAATCAGACAATGACACGGAGCAGGCACCGACATCAGACAATGACACGGAGCAGGCACCGACATCAGACAATGACACGGAGCCGGCACCGAAATCAGACAATGACACGGAGCAGGCACCGACATCAGACAATGACACGGAGCAGGCACCGACATCAACAATGACACGGAGCAGGCATCGACATCAGACAATGACACGGAGCTGGCACCGACCTCAGACAATGACACGGAGCCGGCACCGACATCAGACAATGACACGGAGCCGGCACCGAAATCAGACAATGACACGGAGCAGGCACCGACATCAGACAATGACACGGAGCAGGCACCGATATCAGACAATGACACGGAGCCGACATCAGACAATGACACGGAGCCGGCACCGACATCAGACAATGACACGGAGCCGGCACCGACATCAGACAATGACACGGAGCCGACATCAGACAATGACACGGAGCCGACATCAGACAATGACACGGAGCCGACATCAGACAATGACACGGAGCCGGCACCGACATCAGACAATGACACAGAGCTGGCACTGACATCAGACAATGACACGGAGCCGACATCAGACAATGACACGGAGCCGGCATCAGACAAGGACACGGAGCCGACATCAGACAATGACACGGAGCCGGCACCGGCATCAGACAATGACACGGAGCAGGCACCGACATCAGACAATGACACGGAGCCGACATCAGACAATGACACTGAGCCGACATCAGACAATGACACGGAGCCGGCATCAGACAATGACACGGAGCCGGCACCGACATCAGACAATGACACGGAGCCGACATCAGACAATGACACGGAGCAGGCACCGACATCAGACAATGACACGGAGCCGGCACCGTCATCAGACAATGACACAGCCGGCACCGACACCAGACAATGACACGGAGCAGGCACCGACATCAGACAATGACACAGCCGGCACCGACATCAGACAATGACACAGAGCCGGCACCGACACCAGACAATGACACAGAGCAGGCACCGACATCAGACAATGACACGGAGCAGGCACCGACATCAGACAATGACACGGAGCAGGCACCTACATCAGACAATGACACGGAGCAGGCACCAACCTCAGACAATGGCACGGAGCAGGCACCGACCTCAGACAATGACACGGAGCAGGCATCAACATCAGACAATGACACGGAGCTGGCACCGACCTCAGACAATGACACGGAGCCGGCACCGACATCAGACAATGACACGGAGCCGGCACCGAAATCAGACAATGACACGGAGCAGGCACCGACATCAGACAATGACACGGAGCAGGCACCGACATCAGACAATGACACGGAGCCGGCACCGAAATCAGACAATGACACGGAGCAGGCACCGACATCAGACAATGACACGGAGCAGGCACCGACATCAACAATGACACGGAGCAGGCATCGACATCAGACAATGACACGGAGCTGGCACCGACCTCAGACAATGACACGGAGCCGGCACCGACATCAGACAATGACACGGAGCCGGCACCGAAATCAGACAATGACACGGAGCAGGCACCGACATCAGACAATGACACGGAGCAGGCACCGATATCAGACAATGACACGGAGCCGACATCAGACAATGACACGGAGCCGGCACCGACATCAGACAATGACACGGAGCCGGCACCGACATCAGACAATGACACGGAGCCGACATCAGACAATGACACGGAGCCGACATCAGACAATGACACGGAGCCGGCACCGACATCAGACAATGACAGAGCTGGCACTGACATCAGACAATGACACGGAGCCGACATCAGACAATGACACGGAGCCGGCATCAGACAAGGACACGGAGCCGACATCAGACAATGACACGGAGCCGGCACCGGCATCAGACAATGACACGGAGCAGGCACCGACATCAGACAATGACACGGAGCCGACATCAGACAATGACACTGAGCCGACATCAAACAATGACACGGAGCCGGCATCAGACAATGACACGGAGCCGGCACCGACATCAGACAATGACACGGAGCCGACATCAGACAATGACACGGAGCAGGCACCGACATCAGACAATGACACGGAGCCAGCACCGTCATCAGACAATGACACAGCCGGCACCGACACCAGACAATGACACGGAGCAGGCACCGACATCAGACAATGACACAGCCGGCACCGACATCAGACAATGACACAGAGCCGGCACCGACACCAGACAATGACACGGAGCAGGCACCGACATCAGACAATGACACGGAGCAGGCACCGACATCAGACAATGACACGGAGCAGGCACCTACATCAGACAATGACACGGAGCAGGCACCAACCTCAGACAATGGCACAGAGCAGGCACCGACCTCAGACAATGACACGGAGCAGGCATCAACATCAGACAATGACACGGAGCTGGCACCGACCTCAGACAATGACACGGAGCCGGCACCGACATCAGACAATGACACGGAGCCGGCACCGAAATCAGACAATGACACGGAGCAGGCACCGACACCAGACAATGACACGGAGCAGGCACCGACATCAGACAATGACACGGAGCAGGCACCGACATCAGACAATGACACGGAGCCGGCACCGAAATCAGACAATGACACGGAGCAGGCACCGACATCAGACAATGACACGGAGCAGGCACCGACATCAACAATGACACGGAGCAGGCATCGACATCAGACAATGACACGGAGCTGGCACCGACCTCAGACAATGACACGGAGCCGGCACCGACATCAGACAATGACACAGAGCCGGCACCGAAATCAGACAATGACACGGAGCAGGCACCGACATCAGACAATGACACGGAGCAGGCACCGATATCAGACAATGACACGGAGCCGACATCAGACAATGACACGGAGCCGGCACCGAAATCAGACAATGACACGGAGCCGACATCAGACAATGACACGGAGCAGGCACCTACCTCAGACAATGACACGGAGCAGGCACCGACATCAGACAATTACACGGAGCAGGCACCAACCTCAGACAATGGCTCGGAGCAGGCACCGACCTCAGACAATGACACGAAGCAGGCACCGACATCAGACAATGACACGGAGCAGGCACCGACCTCAGACAATGACACGGAGGCGGCACGGACATCAGACAATGACACGGAGCCGGCACCGACATCAGACAAGGACACGGAGCCGGCACCGACATCAGACAAGGACACGGAGCCGGCACCGACATCAGACAATGACACGGAGCAGGCACCGACTCAGTCAATGGCACGGAGCCGGTACCGACCTAAGACAATGACACGGAGCCGGCACCGACATCAGACAATGACACGGAGCCGGCACCGACATCAGACAATGACACGGAGCAGGCACCGACATCAGACAATGACACGGAGCAGGCACCTACATCAGACAATGACACGGAGCAGGCACCGACCTCAGACAATGACACGGAGCAGGCACCGACCTCAGACAATGACACGGAGCAGGCACCGACCTCAGACAATGACACGGAGCAGGCACCGACATCAGACAATGACACGGAGCAGGCACCGACATCAGACAATGAAACGGTCAGGCACTGACATCAGACAATGAAACGGAGCAGGCACCGACATCAGACAATGACACGGAGCCGACATCAGACAATGACACGAAGCAGGCACTGACATCAGACAATGACACGGAGCCGGCACCGACATCAGACAATGACACGGAGCCGGCACCGACATCAGACAATGACACGGAGCAGGCACCGACCTCAGACAATGACACGGAGCAGGCACCGACATCAGACAATGACACGGAGCCGGCACCGACATCAGACAATGACACGGAGCCGGCACCGACATCAGACAATGACACGGAGCAGGCACCGACATCAGACAATGACACGGAGCCGGCACCGACATCAGACAATGACACGGAGCCGACATCAGACAATGACACGGAGCAGGCACCGACATCAGACAATGACACGGAGCAGGCACCGACATCAGACAATGACACGGAGCCAGCACCGACATCAGACAATGACACGGAGCAGGCACCGACATCAGACAATGACACGGAGCCGGCACCGACATCAGACAATGACACGGAGCCGACATCAGACAAGGACACGGAGCCGACATCAGACAATGACACGGAGCCGACATCAGACAATGACACGGAGCCGGCACCGACATCAGACAAGGACACGGAGCCGACATCAGACAAGGACACGGAGCCGACATCAGACAATGACACGGAGCCGGCACCGACATCAGACAAGGACACGGAGCCGACATCAGACAATGACACGGAGCCGACATCAGACAATGACACGCTGCAGACGCATACACCGTCCATCAAGCTGTCAGGCCACGTCCTCATCACACAATGCCGATGGCAACAATTATAGCGGGATCTGTGCTCGAGTCACACGTCTCGTCCCATCTGTAATCAAGCACTCCACGTCCTCAGCAGAATAGATGTACCGCAACCTGAGGTGTAAAAGGAGAACAATGCAGGGCTCAGGTACCCCCTAAACTCAACTATCAGTTTATTGCCTCGCCATTCGGCGCTTTAGCAATGATGCAGGTGGCGCGATGACGTCATTCTGCTGGATGAGGCCTGGTCTCTGATACCAGAACGGGGACAGATCAGCATGTCATGTTGTTTGTTTTCAGTGAGCAGTGTTGGGGGCACTATCTACAGTGGACACTATCTGAATGGGGTTCGATGGGGGCACTACCCAAAGGGTACTCTATGGGTAACAATATCTAAAGGGGTCACTATCTACAGGACACACACATTCTAGAGGGGACTCTATGGGACACTATAGGGCGATTTCTACAGTGGGCTCTATGATGGCACTATCTACAGGGGGCCCTTATGGGTATTATCTACAGGAGCCTCTATGAGGGGCACTATCTACAGGGGGCTCTATGAGGGGCACTATCTACAGGGGGCTCTATGAGGGGCACTGTTTACAGGGGGCTCTATGAGGGGCACTGTTTACAGGGGGCTCTATGAGGGGCACTATCTACAGAGGACATTGTGAATGCCACTATCTACAGGGGGCACTGTGTGTGTGGCACTTTACAGTGTTTAACACAATTATATTCAGGGGCACAGTGTATGGTACGATTATATTCAAAAGTACAGTTTATGGTACTATTATATTCAGGGGAGCAGTGTATGATACTATTATATTTAGAAGCATGGAGTGTGGCACCATGAGAATATTGTCTTCGTTTATAGGTGTGAAATGTAGGAAAAGTGAAGAGCCGAAGACATCTAAGGGTCAAATTCTGCATAAATACGGCATGGCCAGGAGAAGTGGTCATAAGGTCTGGACCGTATGGAGAAGAAAAGAGAAAAAGAACGAATAGTATCTAAGATGTCACCTGTGAGTTACTGGATTTATAGTGAATCTGTCACCTCTCCTGACATGTTAATTATAGGAAATCCTTGTATTCCACAAAAAGTCTTTGTGTAGTCGAAGATTAATAGACAAATGGGTGTTACCATTTCCATTACCAGGAATGTGTGTCCCTACACAGTGTGATGCTGTCAGAGATGCTTGGAGACCAGGGGAATCGTTACACCTATTTGTAAATGCTCACACAGAGAGGTGGGGATCACAATAGACACGGCGACCAGGATCCTATAAATCACCACAGCCTGCCACGATGACCAGGATCCTATAAATCACCACAGCCTGCCATGATGACCAGGATCCTATAAATCACCACAGCCTGCCATGATGACCAGGATCCTATAAATCACCACAGCCTACCATAAAGACCAGGATCCTATAAATCACCACAGCCTGCCATGATGACCAGGATCCTATAAATCACCACAGCCTACCACGATGACCAGGATCCTATAAATCACCACAGCCTGCCATGATGACCAGGATCCTATAAATCATCACAGCCTACCATAAAGACCAGGATCCTATAAATCACCACAGCCTGCCATGATGACCAGGATCATACAAATCACCACAGCCTGCCATGATGACCAGGATCATACAAATCACCACAGCCTGCCATGATGACCAGGATCCTATAAATCACCACAGCCTGCCATAAAGACCAGGATCCTATAAATCACCACAGCCTACCATGATGACCAGGATCCTATAAATCATCACTGCCTGCCATAAAGACCAGGATCCTATAAATCATCACTGCCTGCCATAAAGACCAGGATCCTATAAAACACCACAGCCTGCCATGATGACCAGGATCATACAAATCACCACAGCCTGCCATGATGACCAGGATCCTATAAATCACCACAGCCTGCCACGATGACCAGGATCCTATAAATCACCACAGCCTGCCATGATGACCAGGATCCTATAAATCACCACAGCCTGCCATGATGACCAGGATCCTATAAATCACCACAGCCTACCATAAAGACCAGGATCCTATAAATCACCACAGCCTGCCATGATGACCAGGATCCTATAAATCACCACAGCCTACCACGATGACCAGGATCCTATAAATCACCACAGCCTGCCATGATGACCAGGATCCTATAAATCATCACTGCCTGCCATAAAGACCAGGATCCTATAAATCACCACAGCCTGCCATGATGACCAGGATCCTATAAATCACCACAGCCTGCCATGATGACCAGGATCATACAAATCACCACAGCCTGCCATGATGACCAGGATCATACAAATCACCACAGCCTGCCATGATGACCAGGATCCTATAAATCACCACAGCCTGCCATGATGACCAGGATCCTATAAATCACCACAGCCTACCATGATGACCAGGATCCTATAAATCACCACAGCCTGCCATAAAGACCAGGATCCTATAAATCACCACAGCCTGCCATGATGACCAGGATCCTATAAATCACCACAGCCTACCACGATGACCAGGATCCTATAAATCACCACAGCCTGCCATGATGACCAGGATCCTATAAATCATCACTGCCTGCCATAAAGACCAGGATCCTATAAATCACCACAGCCTGCCATGATGACCAGGATCCTATAAATCACCACAGCCTGCCATGATGACCAGGATCATACAAATCACCACAGCCTGCCATGATGACCAGGATCATACAAATCACCACAGCCTGCCATGATGACCAGGATCCTATAAATCACCACAGCCTGCCACGATGACCAGGATCCTATAAATCATCACAGCCTACCATAAAGACCAGGATCCTATAAAACACCACAGCCTGCCATGATGACCAGGATCCTATAAATCACCACAGCCTGCCACGATGACCAGGATCCTATAAATCATCACAGCCTACCATAAAGACCAGGATCCTATAAATCACCACAGCCTGCCACGATGACCAGGATCCTATAAATCATCACAGCCTACCATAAAGACCAGGATCCTATAAATCACCACAGCCTGCCATGATGACCAGGATCATACAAATCACCACAGCCTGCCATGATGACCAGGATCCTATAAATCACCACAGCCTGCCATGATGACCAGGATCCTATAAATCACCACAGCCTGCCATGATGACCAGGATCCTATAAATCACCACAGCCTGCCATGATGACCAGGATCATACAAATCACCACAGCCTGCCATGATGACCAGGATCCTATAAATCACCACAGCCTACCATGATGACCAGGATCCTATAAATCACCACAGCCTGCCATGATGACCAGGATCCTATAAATCACCACAGCCTACCATGATGACCAGGATCCTATAAATCATCACTGCCTGCCATGATGACCAGGATCCTATAAATCACCACAGCCTGCCATAAAGACCAGGATCCTATAAATCACCACAGCCTGCCATAAAGACCAGGATCCTATAAATCATCACTGCCTGCCATAAAGACCAGGATCCTATAAATCACCACAGCCTGCCATGATGACCAGGATCCTATAAATCACCACAGCCTGCCATGATGACCAGGATCCTATAAATCATCACAGCCTGCCATGATGACCAGGATCCTATAAATCACCACAGCCTGCCATGACGACCAGGATCCTATAAATCACCACAGCCTGCCATGATGACCAGGATCCTATAAATCACCACAGCCTGCCATGACGACCAGGATCCTATAAATCACCACAGCCTGCCACGATGACCAGGATCCTATAAATCACCACAGCCTGCCATAAAGACCAGGATCCTATAAATCACCACAGCCTGCCATGATGACCAGGATCCTATAAATCACCACAGCCTGCCATGATGTCCAGGATCCTATAAATCATAGTAACCCTTTATGGAGGCCATCATTATTAGGAAGGCTGCTGGACGTGGGCGTATAAATGTATCTGCTCACATGTGTCACAGCCTCTCCCTGATTCATATTCTGGAGGCAGAGACATCCGGACACAGAAAGTGACGGCAAACCCCTACAGTCACTCAATCACATTTCCAAACCTGTAGACTAGACCTGGATCTGCAGACAGAGGGTCCTGACTCACAATCTCATCTCCCCAATCTCTGGAATATACCTGGATCTGACTCACAATCTCATCTCCCCAATCTCTGGGATAGACCTGGATCTGACTCACAATCTCATCTCCCCAATCTCTGGAATATACCTGGATCTGACTCACAATCTCATCTCCCCAATCTCTGGGATAGACCTGGATCTGACTCACAATCTCATCTCCCCAATCTCTGGAATAGACCTGGATCTGACTCACAATCTCATCTCCCCAATCTCTGGTGTAGACCTGGATCTGACTCACAATCTCATCTCCCCAATCTCTGGAAGAGACCTGGATCTGACTCACAATCTCATCTCCCCAATCTCTGGGATAGACCTGGATCTGACTCACAATCTCATCTCCCCAATCTCTGGAATATACCTGGATCTGACTCACAATCTCATCTCCCCAATCTCTGGTATACACCTGGATCTGACTCCCAATCTCATCTCCCCAATCTCTGGGATAGACCTGGATCTGACTCACAATCTCATCTCCCCAATCTCTGGGATAGACCTGGATCTGACTCTCAATCTCATCTCCCCAATCTCTGGGATAGACCTGGATCTGACTCACAATCTGATCTCCCCAATCACTGGAATAGACCTGGATCTGACTCTCAATCTCATCTCCCCAATCTCTGGGATAGACCTGGATCTGACTCACAATCTCATCTCCCCAATCTCTGGGATAGACCTGGATCTGACTCACAATCTGATCTCCCCAATCACTGGAATAGACCTGGATCTGACTCACAATCTCATCTCCCCAATCTCTGGGATAGACCTGGATCTGACTCACAATCTCATCTCCCCAATCTCTGGGATAGACCTGGATCTGACTCACAATCTCATCTTCCCAATCTCTGGGATAGACCTGGATCTGACTCACAATCTCATCTCCCCAATCTCTGGGATAGACCTGGATCTGACTCACAATCTGATCTCCCCAATCTCTGGAATAGACCTGGATCTGACTCACAATCTCATCTTCCCAATCTCTGGGATAGACCTGGATCTGACTCACAATCTCATCTCCCCAATCTCTGGGATAGACCTGGATCTGACTCACAATCTCATCTCCCCAATCTCTGGAATAGACCTGGATCTGACTCACAATCTCATCTCCCCAATCTCTGGGATAGACCTGGATCTGACTCACAATCTCATCTCCCCAATCTCTGGAATAGACCTGGATCTGACTCACAATCTCATCTTCTCAATTTTCAGAACAGCTTTTTATTTTTGGGCAAAATAATGTTATGACACAAAGAGTCCACCCAATCTGTAGGATATAAGGAATATTCCAGGTGACGAGGTTGATCCTCCCGGCAGTCTTCCCTCATGATGGGATTCCTGATCCTGCTCCTCTGAGCTCCAGGTGAGAGTTGTAGTGATTAATGACAGATGGTGCGTGTATTAAAGGGAAGGTGTCATGAATTTTTTTTGGCTATAGATGTAAAGATGTGGCCACAATCCAACCAACGTTTGTCAGGAAGAAGCCACAAATGAATCGATTGTTTTTGCCTCAATAGATTCAAAGATAATCCTTAAAATCCAAAAATTGGTCAGACCTGTAAGGATTATTGTTGGATCTATGGCCGGTTTCAGTGAGAATACTCGTGTCACGGGTCACTTACCACCTACATTGTCTACAAGGACTGGGGAGCAGAGCGCGGCCCCCGAATCGCCATTCTGTGCTGGAAAATATTTCCCCTTTTGACTTGTGATTTGTTTGGGGATTTGTGTTTTTGTGGATTGTGTAGTAGAGCTCAGTGCTGTGACATAATAGATAATATTCCAGAGCTCGCTGCGTGGCACTAACTCACGATTTTATCTTGCAGCTCATCCTCTCCCGGGGTGACCCGCCGTCCTCCCTCTCGCCTGCCATGAACTTCTCCTCAGCTGTCCCTCTGGTTACTGTGTCTAACGTTCCCTACCTAGTGGCAGAAGTGCTGATGGCGGTGGTCTCCGTGGTGGGCAACACTCTAATCTGCCTGGCAATTATAAGTGATCGCAGGCTCCGCACCGTCACTAACAACTTCCTGCTGTCTCTGGCCACGGCGGACATTCTTGTGGGAGCCGTGGCCATCCCCTGCGCGATCCTGCTGGACCTGGGCATTGCACGCTGCGGTCTATACTCCTGCTTGCTCATGCTCTGCAACCTCATGACGTTTTCGTTGGCGTCCATCTTTGGACTTTTAGCAGTCGCGGTGGAGCGCTACATCTCCATTTTGTGCCCTTTCCATTACCGCGCTCTGGTTACCCCACGAGCTTCCATCATAGTAATAATCGGCACCTGGATGCTGGCGGCACTCACTGGACTGATGCCACTCATGGGTTGGCGTAGACTGTTCGCTCCTGGCAGCGCGTGTCTCTTCAGCAGCCTCATCTCGGAGTCTTATATGGTCTACCTGATATTCTTCGGCTGCGTGATCCCACCGCTGGTCGCCATGCTTGTGCTCTACGCTCGCATCTTCCTAGAGATTCGGAGACAGATCCGGCAGATTGCAGAATGGGCAGTGGACGTCAGCCGGAGGAGGCGGCGGCGCCGCATTGTTGTCAGGGAGTTTCGTATGGCCACTTCGCTGTTCCTTGTCGTCTTCTGCTTCGTTGTTTGTTGGTTCCCCATTCATATCCTTAACGTTGTGCGACTCTTCTGCCCTCAGTGCACCGTGCCCACCGACCTCGTGCTCTCCGCTGTCATTCTCTCTCATGCTAATTCTGCTATTAATCCCATTATTTATGTTTTTCGAATGAGGACATTCCGACGGGCAATAGAGGCCACCTTGTCCTGCCCTTGTGGCACCGGAGCTGTGGGAAGTGTCACTGCATCCAGTCTGGCAAGAGCTACCCAAGAGCAGCGGGGGGAAGGTCACTTTCGGGGTGTTCCTCTGCCTGGCACCTAAATTTCTCACCCTGCAGTCGACAGAGAGGACCCAACGATGGCCGCAGGGAAGAAGAACCTATAAACCTCCATATCCTCACACCGGATCCCAGAGCAACAGAAGCGTCCTGGAAGTCCCTTGTGGAAAGTCAAGCTAAAGTTTCTTGCCACTGTGTATTTAACGAGTCAAGATAAAGGTGACTACATCTGTATACAACCATTGAATATATGATTTCATGTAACTTGCATTGCTGCTCTATTTACTATCCTTAGGAATGTGAGGTTCTTGGCGCCCATTCTGGTCACATGGTGTGTGCCCACCTGCAGGACACGGCGGCCTCATACAGACGGGACCCCCCACTAAACACTCCGGCCCTGTATTAAGGTGTTGATGCCAACTTAAGTGGTGGAAAAAAGTAGCAAATTTAGGCGCACTGCTTAATTCCGTAAAAAAAAAATATTTTAATTTTTTTAATTTTTATATAGTCCCTGGCACTTTTAAAAAGAAGGGGCGTGGCATAAAAGGGGCGTGGCATAAAGGGGCGTGGCATGAAGGGGCGACACCCCGGGGCCCGATAGATTTATTAACAGTTATGCCCAAAAAAATACAAGTGAAATTTGTAGATTTCAAAAAGTCGAAATGCAACTAATTTATTAATAGGCGCGCTCCTCCCATCTTCCCGCTACGAGCGTCTCTCGCCATATTCACACGAGCGTGTTCCATGTATGTGCACTGTCTGTTTTTTTCACGGACCTAAGAAATTCAGCAGCGCTATTCAGACATACGTTGTTTTTCACGCCACGCGGTTCCGTTGCGTGAAACTCACTGCATGTCGTATTCTGCTGCGTTTTTGCGGCTCACGCGCACATTGAAGTCATCCGTGATTCACGCACCAGCTGCTAAAGAAATGCGAGAACAAAATAAAAAAATGTGCACCAACACGGACCTCAAAAACTGACCCCACACGGCACTGACCTGCAGGAAAAACGCTTCTTAGGGACGCAAAACAAACGTATTCGTGTAAATCAGGCCTGAAGGTCCTTAGACGTGGGCCGAGGATCGGGAAAACGCTCGTTCGCCGGCTGATCGTATTATTTATGCAGCAGAAAATATTGTTGTCGGCGGCTCGTCTCCCGGCGCGGCTGACATGATGGTGATTGTAGTGACGAGCGCTCGTCCCCGGACATTACTAAATGTGAAAGGAGCAAACGAGCAGCGATCAATGAGTGGTCGCGTTCATCACTGCGTAAAAGGACCCTAAGGCGCTGTTCACACGCAGCAGCAAAATACGTCTGAAAATACCGAGCTCAGGAGAAAACCGCTCCTGATTTTCAGACGTTTATGCAGCAACTCACGTTTTTTGTGGCGTATTTTACGGCCGTTATTGGAGCGGTTTATCAATGGAGTCAATGAAAAACGGCTCCAAAAACGTCCCAACAAGTGACCTGCACGTCTTTTTTGCGGGCGTCTTTTTACGCGCCGTATTTTGACAGCGACGTGTAAAATGACACCTCGCGGGAACAGAACATTGTAAAATCCATTGAAAGCGACGGGCAGATGTTTGAAGGCATAATGGAGCCGTTTTTTCAGGCGTAATTTGAGACGTAAAACGCCCGAATTACGTCTGAAAACAGTGCGTGTGAACATACCCTAAGGCTGGATTCACATGAGCGTGGCGTTTCTGCGCACGCAAAAACACGGCGTTATGCATGCGCAAAAGCCACTCACCTGCTCCGTGTGATATTCGCGCAGCCGCCATCATTATGACACTCCATTTGGATGTTTGTCGCACTTGGTGTTTTTCTGTTTTCATTCATCCTTTTGACAGCTGATGCGCCAATCCCGCTGTTCACATGGAAGCGCTTCCGTGCGGCCTGCGTTGTTTTCACGCACCCATTGACTTCAATGAGTGCGTGATTCACGCAAAACGCCCAAAGAACGGACATGTCGTGACTTTTTTTCAGCGGACTCACGCACATGTCTGCACGGCCCCCTAGACTAATATAGGTCCGCGCAACGCCCGTGAAAAGCATGCGCGTTGCACGGTCGTGATTCCCGTTCGTCTGAATAAAGCCTAAGGGTCTGTTCACACGGCAGCGTCCGTAACGGCCGAAATTACGGGGCTGTTTCCAGGAGAAAACAGCCCCGTCATTTCAGCCGTAAAGGCATGTTGAGGCGCTTGAACGCCGCGTCCATTACGGACGTAACTGGAGCTGGTTTTCCATGGAAAACGGCTCCATTTACGTCTGAAGAAGTGACAGGCACTTCTTTGGCGCGGGCGTCTATTTACGCACCGTCATTTGACAGCGGGGCGTAAACAAAATCACCGTCGGCACAGAACATCGTGAGACCCATTCAAATGAATGGGCAGATGTTTGTCAGCGCTATTGAGGCGCATTTTCGGACGTAATTCGAGGCTAAAACGCCGTAAATAGTGTGTGAGAACATACCCTAAGGCCTCATTTACACGAGCATAATATACGCGCGTGCTTTTCACGCGTGTCGTACGCACCTATATTACTCTATGGGGCAGTGCAGACGATGCGTGAATCTTGCGCAGCGCGAGTGCATTGCGTAAAACTCACGACATGTTCTATAATCTTGCGTTTTTCGCGCATCACGCACCCATTGAAGTCAATGGGTGCGTGAAAACAACGAAGGTCGCACGGAAGCACTTCCGTGCGAACTGCGTGATTGGCGCAAGAGCTGTCAAACTGAATGTAAACAAAAGCACCACGTGCTTTTCTGTTTACAAACATCCGAACGGAGTGTCTTAGAGATGAGCGAACCGAACTTTACCGGGTTCGGTTGAAACTCGTTTTGACCGAACCCGGCAGGAGATAGTCACTGTCCAGGGTGCTGAAAGAGTTAAACTGGTTCAGCACCCTGGACAGCGACTTCCGATCCCAATATACGTGAACGTGTAAAAAAAAATAATTCCGACTTACTGATAACTCTCGGCTTCTTCCTCCAGTCTGACCTCCCGGGATGACAATTCAGTCCAAGTGACAGCTGCAGCCAATCACAAGCCAAGCACAGGCTGCAGCGGTCACATGGACTGCCACGTCATCCAGGGAGGTGGGGCCAGATGTCAAGAGAGGTGCGTCACCAAGGACGCGTCACCAAGGCAACGGCCGGGAAGTTCTCGGTAAGTACGAACCTCTTTTTTTTTTTAAACAGGTTGATCGGAATTCACTGTCGAGGGTGCTGAAAGAGTTACTGCCGATCAGTTACCTCTTTCAGCACCCTGGACAGTGATTGACGTCGACTAGCCTCATCTCTATGATGGCGGCTGCGCGAAAATCACGGATGACACACGGAGCTGGCAAGTGCCTTTTGCGCACGCAAAACGCACACGCTCGTGTAAATGAGGCCTAACACTGATCTAAAACAGATGAGCACGACCAAGACGGAGGCCCCAAATGTACAATACAGAGGACAAAGTCACCGCATATTCCGATTTTGCGGTTGATTTGCAGTTTAAATCGCATTTAAAAAATTAGTTTTTAAACAAATTCATGAATTTTTTGAATGCGATTGTGGTAAAAAAAACAGCTGCATCAAAAGACGCAATAAATCGCGGTAAAACGCATAGGATTTTAGGATTTTTTTAAGCGTGGTTATAACCGCAATGTCTAAATACGTCCCACAGTCTCCTCGTCCTGAGGCTTCATTCAGACGAACGGGAATCACGACCGTGCAACGCGCATGCTTTTCACGGGCGTTGCGCGGACCTATATTAGTCTAGGGGGCCGTGCAGACATGTGCGTGAGTCCGCTGAAAAAAAGTCACGACATGTCCGTTCTTCGGGCGTTTTGCGTGAATCACGCACTCATTGAAGTCAATGGATGCGTGAAAACAACGCAGGCCGCACGGAAGCGCTTCCATGTGAACAGCGGGATTGGCGCATCAGCGGTCAAAAGGATGAATGAAAACAGAAAAGCACCACGTGCGACAAACATCCAAATGGAGTGTCATAATGATGGCGGCTGCGCGAATATCACACGGAGCAGGTGAGTGGCTTTTGCGCACGCTCGTGTGTGTGAGGCCTAAAAAAGTGAAATGAATGTCAGACGTCAGATCTGCGCCGGCCACGTATTATGTTCTGTCAATGAACCAGCGAGCTCAGGATGAACAGCGCTGCGGAGCTCTCCCGGATAACGGAAGAGTGACGGGATCCATGATATAGAGAACCGGCACCCACGGCTGTGGTCTGGGGGTCCGGCCTGACTCTTCAATAACGTCATATAAGAGAAGTGTCACGTTTATCGAAGGTCATCACTATAGTGTATATATATATAGTGTACAGCACTGATCACCTGTGTATAAGACATAGCAGAGCTGGAGCGGTGTAGTGTAGAGGAGTAATACATGGAATATAGTGTACAGCACTGATCACCTGTGTATAAGACATAGCAGAGCTGGAGCGGTGTAGTGTAGAGGAGTAATACATGGAATATAGTGTACAGCACTGATCACCTGTGTATAAGACATAGCAGAGCTGGAGCGGTGTAGTGTAGAGGAGTAATACATGGAATATAGTGTACAGCACTGATCACCTGTGTATAAGACATAGCAGAGCTGGAGCGGTGTAGAGGAGAGGAGTAATACATGGAATATAGTGTACAGCACTGATCACCTGTATATAAGACATAGCAGAGCTGGAGCGGTGTAGTGTAGAGGAGTAATACATGGAATATAGTGTACAGCACTGATCACCTGTGTATAAGACATAGCAGAGCTGGAGCGGTGTAGTATAGAGGAATAATACATGGAATATAGTGTACAGCACTGATCACCTGTGTATAAGACATAGCAGAGCTGGAGCGGTGTAGTGTAGAGGAGCGCAGTAATACATGGAATATAGTGTACAGCACTGATCACCTGTGTATAAGACATAGCAGAGCTGGAGCGGTGTAGAGGAGAGGAGAGGAGTAATACATGGAATATAGTGTACAGCACTGATCACCTGTATATAAGACATAGCAGAGCTGGAGCGGTGTAGTGTAGAGGAGTAATACATGGAATATAGTGTACAGCACTGATCACCTGTGTATAAGACATAGCAGAGCTGGAGCGGTGTAGTGTAGAGGAGTAATACATGGAATATAGTGTACAGCACTGATCACCTGTGTATAAGACATAGCAGAGCTGGAGCGGTGTAGTGTAGAGGAGTAATACATGGAATATAGTGTACAGCACTGATCACCTGTATATAAGACATAGCAGAACTGGACCGGTGTAGTGTAGAGGAGTAATACATGGAATATAGTGTACAGCACTGATCACCTGTGTATAAGACATAGCAGAGCTGGAGCGGTGTAGTGTAGAGGAGTAATACATGGAATATAGTGTACAGCACTGATCACCTGTGTATAAGACATAGCAGAGCTGGAGCGGTGTAGTGTAGAGGAGTAATACATGGAATATAGTGTACAGCACTGATCACCTGTGTATAAGACATAGCAGAGCTGGAGCGGTGTAGTGTAGAGGAGTAATACATGGAATATAGTGTACAGCACTGATCACCTGTGTATAAGACATAGCAGAGCTGGAGCGGTGTAGTGTAGAGGAGCGCAGTAATACATGGAATATAGTGTACGGCACTGATCACCTGTGTATAAGACATAGCAGAGCTGGAGCGGTGTAGTGTAGAGGAGTAATACATGGAATATAGTGTACAGCACTGATCACCTGTGTATAAGACATAGCAGAGCTGGAGCGGTGTAGTGTAGAGGAGCGCAGTAATACATGGAATATAGTGTACAGCACTGATCACCTGTGTATAAGACATAGCAGAGCTGGAGCGGTGTAGTGTAGAGGAGTAATACATGGAATATAGTGTACAGCACTGATCACCTGTGTATAAGACATAGCAGAGCTGGAGCGGTGTAGAGGAGCGCAGTAATACATGGAATATAGTGTACAGCACTGATCACCTGTGTATAAGACATAGCAGAGCTGGAGCGGTGTAGTGTAGAGGAGTAATACATGGAATATAGTGTACAGCACTGATCACCTGTGTCTAAGACATAGCAGAGCTGGAGCGGTGTAGAGGAGCGCAGTAATACATGGAATATAGTGTACAGCACTGATCACCTGTGTATAAGACATAGCAGAGCTGGAGCGGTGTAGTGTAGAGGAGTAATACATGGAATATAGTGTACAGCACTGATCACCTGTGTATAAGACATAGCAGAGCTGGAGCAGTGTAGTGTAGAGGAGTAATACATGGAATATAGTGTACAGCACTGATCACCTGTGTATAAGACATAGCAGAGCTGGAGCGGTGTAGTGTAGAGGAGTAATACATGGAATATAGTGTACAGCACTGATCACCTGTATATAAGACATAGCAGAACTGGACCGGTGTAGTGTAGAGGAGTAATACATGGAATATAGTGTACAGCACTGATCACCTGTGTATAAGACATAGCAGAGCTGGAGCGGTGTAGTGTAGAGGAGTAATACATGGAATATAGTGTACAGCACTGATCACCTGTGTATAAGACATAGCAGAGCTGGAGCGGTGTAGTGTAGAGGAGCGCAGTAATACATGGAATATAGTGTACGGCACTGATCACCTGTGTATAAGACATAGCAGAGCTGGAGCGGTGTAGTGTAGAGGAGTAATACATGGAATATAGTGTACAGCACTGATCACCTGTGTATAAGACATAGCAGAGCTGGAGCGGTGTAGTGTAGAGGAGCGCAGTAATACATGGAATATAGTGTACAGCACTGATCACCTGTGTATAAGACATAGCAGAGCTGGAGCGGTGTAGTGTAGAGGAGTAATACATGGAATATAGTGTACAGCACTGATCACCTGTGTATAAGACATAGCAGAGCTGGAGCGGTGTAGAGGAGCGCAGTAATACATGGAATATAGTGTACAGCACTGATCACCTGTGTATAAGACATAGCAGAGCTGGAGCGGTGTAGTGTAGAGGAGCGCAGTAATACATGGAATATAGTGTACAGCACTGATCACCGGTGTATAAGACATAGCAGAGCTGGAGCGGTGTAGTGTAGAGGAGTAATACATGGAATATAGTGTACAGCACTGATCACCTGTGTCTAAGACATAGCAGAGCTGGAGCGGTGTAGAGGAGCGCAGTAATACATGGAATATAGTGTACAGCACTGATCACCTGTGTATAAGACATAGCAGAGCTGGAGCGGTGTAGTGTAGAGGAGTAATACATGGAATATAGTGTACAGCACTGATCACCTGTGTATAAGACATAGCAGAGCTGGAGCAGTGTAGTGTAGAGGAGTAATACATGGAATATAGTGTACAGCACTGATCACCTGTGTATAAGACATAGCAGAGCTGGAGCGGTGTAGTGTAGAGGAGTAATACATGGAATATAGTGTACAGCACTGATCACCTGTGTATAAGACATAGCAGAGCTGGAGCGGTGTAGTGTGGAGGAGCGCAGTAATACATGGAATATAGTGTACAGCACTGATCACCTGTGTATAAGACATAGCAGAGCTGGAGCGGTGTAGTGTAGAGGAGTAATACATGGAATATAGTGTACAGCACTGATCACCTGTATATAAGACATAGCAGAGCTGGAGCGGTGTAGTGTAGAGGAGTAATACATGGAATATAGTGTACAGCACTGATCACCTGTGTATAAGACATAGCAGAGCTGGAGCAGTGTAGCGTAGAGGAGTAATACATGGAATATAGTGTACAGCACTGATCACCTGTGTATAAGTCATAGCAGAGCTGGAGCGGTGTAGTGTAGAGGAGTAATACATGGAATATAGTGTACAGCACTGATCACCTGTGTATAAGACATAGCAGAGCTGGAGCGGTGTAGTGTAGAGGAGTAATACATGGAATATAGTGTACAGCACTGATCACCTGTGTATAAGACATAGCAGAGCTGGAGCGGTGTAGTGTAGAGGAGTAATACATGGAATATAGTGTACAGCACTGATCACCTGTGTATAAGACATAGCAGAGCTGGAGCGGTGTAGTGTAGAGGAGTAATACATGGAATATAGTGTACAGCACTGATCACCTGTGTATAAGACATAGCAGAGCTGGAGCGGTGTAGTGTAGAGGAGCGCAGTAATACATGGAATATAGTGTACGGCACTGATCACCTGTGTATAAGACATAGCAGAGCTGGAGCGGTGTAGTGTAGAGGAGTAATACATGGAATATAGTGTACAGCACTGATCACCTGTGTATAAGACATAGCAGAGCTGGAGCGGTGTAGTGTAGAGGAGTAATACATGGAATATAGTGTACAGCACTGATCACCTGTGTATAAGACATAGCAGAGCTGGAGCGGTGTAGTGTAGAGGAGCGCAGTAATACATGGAATATAGTGTACAGCACTGATCACCTGTATATAAGACATAGCAGAGCTGGAGCGGTGTAGTGTAGAGGAGCGCAGTAATACATGGAATATAGTGTACAGCACTGATCACCTGTATATAAGACATAGCAGAGCTGGAGCGGTGTAGTGTAGAGGAGTAATACATGGAATATAGTGTACAGCACTGATCACCTGTGTATAAGTCATAGCAGAGCTGGAGCGGTGTAGTGTAGAGGAGTAATACATGGAATATAGTGTACAGCACTGATCACCTGTGTATAAGACATAGCAGAGCTGGAGCAGTGTAGCGTAGAGGAGTAATACATGGAATATAGTGTACAGCACTGATCACCTGTGTATAAGACATAGCAGAGCTGGAGCGGTGTAGTGTAGAGGAGTAATACATGGAATATAGTGTACAGCACTGATCACCTGTGTATAAGACATAGCAGAGCTGGAGCGGTGTAGTGTAGAGGAGTAATACATGGAATAAAGTGTACAGCACTGATCACCTGTGTATAAGACATAGCAGAGCTGGAGCGGTGTAGTGTAGAGGAGTAATACATGGAATATAGTGTACAGCACTGATCACCTGTGTATAAGACATAGCAGAGCTGGAGCAGTGTAGTGTAGAGGAGTAATACATGGAATATAGTGTACAGCACTGATCACCTGTGTATAAGACATAGCAGAGCTGGAGCGGTGTAGTGTAGAGGAGTAATACATGGAATATAGTGTACAGCACTGATCACCTGTATATAAGACATAGCAGAGCTGGAGCGGTGTAGTGTAGAGGAGCGCAGTAATACATGGAATATAGTGTACAGCACTGATCACCTGTGTATAAGACATAGCAGAGCTGGAGCGGTGTAGTGTAGAGGAGTAATACATGGAATATAGTGTACAGCACTGATCACCTGTGTATAAGACATAGCAGAGCTGGAGCGGTGTAGTGTAGAGGAGTAATACATGGAATATAGTGTACAGCACTGATCACCTGTGTATAAGACATAGCAGAGCTGGAGCGGTGTAGTGTAGAGGAGTAATACATGGAATATAGTGTACAGCACTGATCACCTGTGTATAAGACATAGCAGAGCTGGAGCGGTGTAGTGTAGAGGAGTAATACATGGAATATAGTGTACAGCACTGATCACCTGTGTATAAGACATAGCAGAGCTAGAGCGGTGTAGTGTAGAGGGGTAATACATGGAATATAGTGTACAGCACTGATCACCTGTGTATAAGACATAGCAGAGCTGGAGCGGTGTAGTGTAGAGGAGTAATACATGGAATATAGTGTACAGCACTGATCACCGGTGTATAAGACATAGCAGAGCTGGAGCGGTGTAGTGTAGAGGAGTAATACATGGAATATAGTGTACAGCACTGATCACCTGTGTATAAGACATAGCAGAGCTGGAGCGGTGTAGTGTAGAGGAGTAATACATGGAATATAGTGTACGGCACTGATCACCTGTGTATAAGACATAGCAGAGCTGGAGCGGTGTAGTGTAGAGGAGTAATACATGGAATATAGTGTACAGCACTGATCACCTGTGTATAAGACATAGCAGAGCTGGAGCGGTGTAGTGTAGAGGAGTAATACATGGAATATAGTGTACAGCACTGATCACCTGTGTATAAGACATAGCAGAGCTGGAGCGGTGTAGAGGAGTAATACATGGAATATAGTGTACAGCACTGATCACCTGTGTATAAGACATAGCAGAGCTGGAGCGGTGTAGTGTAGAGGAGTAATACATGGAATATAGTGTACAGCACTGATCACCTGTGTATAAGACATAGCAGAGCTGGAGCGGTGTAGTGTAGAGGAGTAATACATGGAATATAGTGTACAGCACTGATCACCTGTGTATAAGACATAGCAGAGCTGGAGCGGTGTAGTATAGAGGAGTAATACATGGAATATAGTGTACAGCACTGATCACCTGTGTATAAGACATAGCAGAGCTGGAGCGGTGTAGTGTAGAGGAGCGCAGTAATACATGGAATATAGTGTACAGCACTGATCACCTGTGTATAAGACATAGCAGAGCTGGAGCGGTGTAGTGTAGAGGGGTTATACATGGAATATAGTGTACAGCACTGATCACCTGTGTATAAGACATAGCAGAGCTGGAGCGGTGTAGTGTAGAGGAGTAATACATGGAATATAGTGTACAGCACTGATCACCTGTGTATAAGACATAGCAGAGCTAGAGCGGTGTAGTGTAGAGGAGCGCAGTAATACATGGAATATAGTGTACGGCACTGATCACCTGTGTATAAGACATAGCAGAGCTGGAGCGGTGTAGTGTAGAGGGGTAATACATGGAATATAGTGTACAGCACTGATCACCTGTGTATAAGACATAGCAGAGCTGGAGCGGTGTAGTGTAGAGGAGTAATACATGGAATATAGTGTACAGCACTGATCACCTGTGTATAAGACATAGCAGAGCTGGAGCGGTGTAGTGTAGAGGAGTAATACATGGAATATAGTGTACAGCACTGATCACCTGTGTATAAGACATAGCAGAGCTGGAGCGGTGTAGTGTAGAGGAGTAATACATGGAATATAGTGTACAGCACTGATCACCTGTGTATAAGACATAGCAGAGCTGGAGCGGTGTAGTGTAGAGGAGTAATACATGGAATATAGTGTACAGCACTGATCACCTGTGTATAAGACATAGCAGAGCTGGAGCGGTGTAGTGTAGAGGAGTAATACATGGAATATAGTGTACGGCACTGATCACCTGTGTATAAGACATAGCAGAGCTGGAGCGGTGTAGTGTAGAGGAGCGCAGTAATACATGGAATATAGTGTACAGCACTGATCACCTGTGTATAAGACATAGCAGAGCTGGAGCGGTGTAGAGGAGTAATACATGGAATATAGTGTACAGCACTGATCACCTGTGTATAAGACATAGCAGAGCTGGAGCGGTGTAGAGGAGTAATACATGGAATATAGTGTACAGCACTGATCACCTGTGTATAAGACATAGCAGAGCTGGAGCGGTGTAGAGGAGTAATACATGGAATATAGTGTACAGCACTGATCACCTGTGTATAAGACATAGCAGAGCTGGAGCGGTGTAGTGTAGAGGAGTAATACATGGAATATAGTGTACAGCACTGATCACCTGTGTATAAGACATAGCAGAGCTGGAGCGGTGTAGTGTAGAGGAGTAATACATGGAATATAGTGTACAGCACTGATCACCTGTGCATAAGACATAGCAGAGCTGGAGCGGTGTAGTGTAGAGGAGTAATACATGGAATATAGTGTACAGCACTGATCACCTGTGTATAAGACATAGCAGAGCTGGAGCGGTGTAGTGTAGAGGAGTAATACATGGAATATAGTGTACAGCACTGATCACCTGTGTATAAGACATAGCAGAGCTGGAGCGGTGTAGTGTAGAGGAGTAATACATGGAATATAGTGTACAGCACTGATCACCTGTGTATAAGACATAGCAGAGCTGGAGCGGTGTAGTGTAGAGGAGTAATACATGGAATATAGTGTACAGCACTGATCACCTGTGTATAAGACATAGCAGAGCTGGAGCCGTGTAGTGTAGAGGAGTAATACATGGAATATAGTGTACAGCACTGATCACCTGTGTATAAGACATAGCAGAGCTGGAGCGGTGTAGTGTAGAGGAGTAATACATGGAATATAGTGTACAGCACTGATCACCTGTGTATAAGACATAGCAGAACTGGACCGGTGTAGTGTAGAGGAGTAATACATGGAATATAGTGTACAGCACTGATCACCTGTATATAAGACATAGCAGAACTGGACCGGTGTAGTGTAGAGGAGTAATACATGGAATATAGTGTACAGCACTGATCACCTGTATATAAGACATAGCAGAGCTGGAGCGGTGTAGTGTAGAGGAGCGCAGTAATACATGGAATATAGTGTACAGCACTGATCTCCTGTGTATAAGACATAGCAGAGCTGGTGCGGTGTAGTGTAGAGGAGTAATACATGGAATATAGTGTACAGCACTGATCACCTGTGTATAAGACATAGCAGAGCTGGAGCGGTGTAGTGTAGAGGAGTAATACATGGAATATAGTGTACAGCACTGATCACCTGTGTATAAGACATAGCAGAGCTGGAGCGGTGTAGTGTAGAGGAGTAATACATGGAATATAGTGTACAGCACTGATCACCTGTGTATAAGACATAGCAGAGCTGGAGCGGTGTAGTGTAGAGGAGCGCAGTAATACATGGAATATAGTGTACAGCACTGATCACCTGTGTATAAGACATAGCAGAGCTGGAGCGGTGTAGTGTAGAGGAGTAATACATGGAATATAGTGTACAGCACTGATCACCTGTGTATAAGACATAGCAGAGCTGGAGCGGTGTAGTGTAGAGGAGCGCAGTAATACATGGAATATAGTGTACAGCACTGATCACCTGTGTATAAGACATAGCAGAGCTGGAGTGGTGTAGTGTAGAGGAGCGCAGTAATACATGGAATATAGTGTACAGCACTGATCACCTGTGTATAAGACATAGCAGAGCTGGAGCGGTGTAGTGTAGAGGAGCGCAGTAATACATGGAATATAGTGTACAGCACTGATCACCTGTGTATAACACATAGCAGAGCTGGAGCGGTGTAGTGTAGAGGAGTAATACATGGAATATAGTGTACAGCACTGATCACCTGTGTATAAGACATAGCAGAGCTGGAGCGGTGTAGAGGAGCGCAGTAATACATGGAATATAGTGTACAGCACTGATCACCTGTGTATAAGACATAGCAGAGCTGGAGCGGTGTAGTGTAGAGGAGCGCAGTAATACATGGAATATAGTGTACAGCACTGATCACCTGTGTATAAGACATAGCAGAGCTGGAGCGGTGTAGTGTAGAGGAGCGCAGTAATACATGGAATATAGTGTACGGCACTGATCACCTGTGTATAAGACATAGCAGAGCTGGAGCGGTGTAGTGTAGAGGAGTAATACATGGAATATAGTGTACGGCACTGATCACCTGTGTATAAGACATAGCAGAGCTGGAGCGGTGTAGTGTAGAGGAGCGCAGTAATACATGGAATATAGTGTACAGCACTGATCACCTGTGTATAAGACATAGCAGTGCTGGAGCGGTGTAGTGTAGAGGAGTAATACATGGAATATAGTGTACAGCACTGATCACCTGTGTATAAGACATAGCAGAGCTGGAGTGGTGTAGTGTAGAGGAGAGGAGTAATACATGGAATATAGTGTACAGCACTGATCACCGGTGTATAAGACATAGCAGAGCTGGAGCCGTGTAGTGTAGAGGAGTAATACATGGAATATAGTGTACAGCACTGATCACCTGTGTATAAGACATAGCAGAGCTGGAGCGGTGTAGTGTAGAGGAGTAATACATGGAATATAGTGTACAGCACTGATCACCTGTGTATAAGACATAGCAGAGCTGGAGCAGTGTAGTGTAGAGGAGTAATACATGGAATATAGTGTACAGCACTGATCACCTGTGTATAAGACATAGCAGAGCTGGAGCGGTGTAGAGGAGAGGAGTAATACATGGAATATAGTGTACAGCACTGATCACCTGTATATAAGACATAGCAGAGCTGGAGCGGTGTAGTGTAGAGGAGTAATACATGGAATATAGTGTACAGCACTGATCACCTGTGTATAAGACATAGCAGAGCTGGAGCGGTGTAGTGTAGAGGAGTAATACATGGAATATAGTGTACAGCACTGATCACCTGTGTATAAGACATAGCAGAGCTGGAGCGGTGTAGTATAGAGGAGCAATACATGGAATATAGTGTACAGCACTGATCACCTGTGTATAAGACATAGCAGAGCTGGAGCGGTGTAGTGTAGAGGAGTAATACATGGAATATAGTGTACAGCACTGATCACCTGTGTATAAGACATAGCAGAGCTGGAGCGGTGTAGTGTAGAGGAGCGCAGTAATACATGGAATATAGTGTACAGCACTGATCACCTGTATATAAGACATAGCAGAGCTGGAGCGGTGTAGTGTAGAGGAGTAATACATGGAATATAGTGTACAGCACTGATCACCTGTGTATAAGACATAGCAGAGCTGGAGCGGTGTAGAGGAGCGCAGTAATACATGGAATATAGTGTACAGCACTGATCACCTGTATATAAGACATAGCAGAGCTGGAGCGGTGTAGTGTAGAGGAGTAATACATGGAATATAGTGTACAGCACTGATCACCTGTGTATAAGACATAGCAGAGCTGGAGCGGTGTAGTGTAGAGGAGTAATACATGGAATATAGTGTACAGCACTGATCACCTGTGTATAAGACATAGCAGAGCTGGAGCAGTGTAGTGTAGAGGAGTAATACATGGAATATAGTGTACAGCACTGATCACCTGTGTATAAGACATAGCAGAGCTGGAGCGGTGTAGAGGAGAGGAGTAATACATGGAATATAGTGTACAGCACTGATCACCTGTATATAAGACATAGCAGAGCTGGAGCGGTGTAGTGTAGAGGAGTAATACATGGAATATAGTGTACAGCACTGATCACCTGTGTATAAGACATAGCAGAGCTGGAGCGGTGTAGTGTAGAGGAGTAATACATGGAATATAGTGTACAGCACTGATCACCTGTGTATAAGACATAGCAGAGCTGGAGCGGTGTAGTATAGAGGAGCAATACATGGAATATAGTGTACAGCACTGATCACCTGTGTATAAGACATAGCAGAGCTGGAGCGGTGTAGTGTAGAGGAGTAATACATGGAATATAGTGTACAGCACTGATCACCTGTGTATAAGACATAGCAGAGCTGGAGCGGTGTAGTGTAGAGGAGCGCAGTAATACATGGAATATAGTGTACAGCACTGATCACCTGTATATAAGACATAGCAGAGCTGGAGCGGTGTAGTGTAGAGGAGTAATACATGGAATATAGTGTACAGCACTGATCACCTGTGTATAAGACATAGCAGAGCTGGAGCGGTGTAGAGGAGCGCAGTAATACATGGAATATAGTGTACAGCACTGATCACCTGTATATAAGACATAGCAGAGCTGGAGCGGTGTAGTGTAGAGGAGTAATACATGGAATATAGTGTACAGCACTGATCACCTGTGTATAAGACATAGCAGAGCTGGAGCGGTGTAGTGTAGAGGAGTAATACATGGAATATAGTGTACAGCACTGATCACCTGTGTATAAGTCATAGCAGAGCTGGAGCGGTGTAGTGTAGAGGAGTAATACATGGAATATAGTGTACAGCACTGATCACCTGTGTATAAGACATAGCAGAGCTGGAGTGGTGTAGTGTAGAGGAGTAATACATGGAATATAGTGTACAGCACTGATCACCTGTGTATAAGACATAGCAGAGCTGGAGCGGTGTAGTGTAGAGGAGTAATACATGGAATATAGTGTACAGCACTGATCACCTGTGTATAAGTCATAGCAGAGCTGGAGCGGTGTAGTGTAGAGGAGTAATACATGGAATATAGTGTACAGCACTGATCACCTGTGTATAAGACATAGCAGAGCTGGAGCGGTGTAGTGTAGAGGAGTAATACATGGAATATAGTGTACAGCACTGATCACCTGTGTATAAGTCATAGCAGAGCTGGAGCGGTGTAGTGTAGAGGAGTAATACATGGAATATAGTGTACAGCACTGATCACCTGTGTATAAGACATAGCAGAGCTGGAGCGGTGTAGTGTAGAGGAGTAATACATGGAATATAGTGTACAGCACTGATCACCTGTATATAAGGGGCCCGTCCAACCCGCGGGTTAAACCATCCCACACGAAAAGGACGACCGCGAGTCCCCGACCTGACAGGGCTCACTTCCTGCTCTGCTATTTTGGGTAAGATCCTTGTTCCTGAAATGATCGGCGAGAACGCGACCTCAGGCCTGGGGCAAAACGGGACTTGACTTTAGTCCTGAGGTTTGTGCTGGTCTCCGGTAGATGTAGAGGGATCGTGTCCCTGCACCCCCGGCGCTGCTCATACAGATCTGGAGCGACCTGCTGCAGAAACCACATTCACATGTATGGAACTGCTGCAATAATGTGCCGCGTGTGAACGGTCCCCTAACCATGTACAGCCACGAGATCCGGCCTGCTGGCCACTGGTTTCCTTCATGTGGACACTGTATTAGAGCGGCTGACGGGTGGACACTGTAGAAGAGCGGCTGACGGGTGGACACTGTAGAAGAGCGGCTGACGGGTGGACACTGTAGAAGAGCGGCTGACGGGTGGACACTGTAGAAGAGCGGCTGACGGGTGGACACTGTAGAAGAGCGGCTGACGGGTGGACACTATAGAAGAGCGGCTGACGGGTGGACACTATAGAAGAGCGGCTGACGGGTGGACACTGTATTAGAGCGGCTGACGGGTGGACACTATAGAAGAGCGGCTGACGGGTGGACACTATAGAAGAGCGGCTGACGGGTGGACACTATAGAAGAGCGGCTGACGGGTGGACACTATAGAAGAGCGGCTGACGGGTGGACACTATAGAAGAGCGGCTGACGGGTGGACACTATAGAAGAGCGGCTGACGGGTGGACACTATAGAAGAGCGGCTGACGGGTGGACACTATAGAAGAGCGGCTGACGGGTGGACACTATAGAAGAGCGGCTGACGGGTGGACACTATAGAAGAGCGGCTGACGGGTGGACACTATAGAAGAGCGGCTGACGGGTGGACACTATAGAAGAGCGGCTGACGGGTGGACACTATAGAAGAGCGGCTGCAGGGAGGCTTCCCCCATGATCCTTGTCCTGCAGCCTCGTGTATGTTTGTGAGGTCACTCTCTAGGTCTATGGCCGGCATTAGATTGTAAGCTCCTAGGGATAAACAGTTATTTCTAATTATCAATATTTTGTCGTTTTCTGCTCCAGTGATTTAAAGTTCTAGACAAAATGTTATTTATCGCCTGAAGCCCCTAAACCTGGGGCCGGAGCGGAGGCGGCGATCAGAGCGTCCGCCTTGGGAACGGTTCGTGATCCAGGATATTCCCCTCCCCCTCCGGTCGTGCGGCTGTTGATAGTTGTCCCTTTATTACGGGATTATAGTACATGATGGTTGCGCTGGCGGGGACCGTCCTCTCACCGCTGTAACAATTTCAGGGGTCCACCATCATTTATCATTGTGGGTGGTCCATTAGGCCGGGGGCTCACAGAGGCTTCATAGACAGACACATAATGGCAGGGTGGGGATTCCCGGCCAGACACATGCGGTTTATATGTGACCATAGGTGCTTCTCTCGTCTGTACTCATCGTCGTGCGGACTTGGCCTTGCTCCCCCATCATCACCCCTCCCCCGCCCCACACAGCGACTGGACGTCACACATCTGCAGAATCTGTTTATTACAAAAACAATAGAATATGAGATTCACCGAAACACATGAAACAAGACAAAAAAATAACGTGAAAGCCCAAAGAGAGTCCCCAGAGGTCCCTGCAGGTGGGGACCCCATCACTTCCCTGCCAGCAGCGGGTTCCTGAGCACCACGATGACGCTGTCTCCACGCAGGAACATCTTGGAGATGTATCGGTCCTTGTTGACCGGCTTGGATTTCTTCTTTCCTTTGCCGCTTTTGGGGACCTCCGTCCACATCTCCTTGACATTCTCCAGGACCATGTTACAGTGTCTGTGGGGGAGGGACAGGGTTAGAGAGAGAGTACAGGGGGGCGGTGGGTCTGGTGAGGAGGGGTCCCCCTCCCCTGGATGCTGCACACTCACCTGTCAAAGGCCTTCACCCTCCCCAGCAGCTTCTTGTTGTTCCTGCAGTTGATGAGGACTTGTGTGTTGTTCTTCACGGACTGTGTGAGCACCGACAGGGGCCCCGTATTGAACTCCTCCTCCTCGCGCTTCTGCAGCTCCTCAGGGGTCATCTCACTCTTCGGCTTGTTTAGGAGACTCCTGGGGGGACACACAAAGTGAAGGAAGGTTATAGCGGAGAATGTCAGAGATCCAGGGGGGAGATCAATTATACCTGCACCCCCTCCTAATTATCCAGTTCAGGCGTTTCAGCCACAGATTGCAAACAGGAGCATGAAATCCATCACATCTCCACAGAGACATTACTAGTAGTATGGGGGGTACTGAAGAGCTCCGTGGCTTTATACGTGGCGCTGTCATAGGAGAACACCTATACCACAAGTCAGTCATATTTCTGCTCTGCTAGATCTGCCCTGGTCACCTGTGTTATTATTATCTGCTAGATCTGCCCTGGTCACCTGTAAGTGTTATTATTATCAGCTAGATCTGCCCCGGTCGCCTGTAAGTGTTATTAATTATCTGCTAGATCTGCCCCAGTCACCTGTAAGTGTTATTATTATCTGCTAGATCTGCCCTGGTCACCTGTAAGTGTTATTATTATCAGCTAGATCTGCCCCGGTCGCCTGTGTTATTATTATCAGCTAGATCTGCCCCGGTCGCCTGTAAGTGTTATTAATTATCTGCTAGATCTGCCCCAGTCACCTGTAAGTGTTATTATTATCAGCTAGATCTGCCCCGGTCGCCTGTGTTATTATTATCAGCTAGATCTGCCCCGGTCGCCTGTAAGTGTTATTATTATCAGCTAGATCTGCCCCGGTCGCCTGTAAGTGTTATTATCTGCTAGATCTGCCCCGGTCGCCTGTAAGCGTTATTAATTATCTGCTAGATCTGCCCCGGTCACCTGTAAGTGTTATTATTATCTGCTAGATCTGCCCCGGTCGCCTGTAAGTGTTATTAATTATCTGCTAGATCTGCCCCGGTCGCCTGTAAGTGTTATTATCTGCTAGATCTGCCCCTGTCACCTGTAAGTGTTATTATTATCCGCAATATCTGCCCGGTCACCTGTAAGTGTTATTATTATCAGCTAGATCTGCCCCGGTCGCCTGTAAGTGTTATTATTATCAGCTAGATCTGCCCCGGTCGCCTGTAAGTGTTATTATTATCAGCTAGATCTGCCCCGGTCGCCTGTGTTATTATTATCAGCTAGATCTGCCCCGGTCGCCTGTAAGTGTTATTATTATCAGCTAGATCTGCCCCGGTCGCCTGTAAGTGTTATTATCTGCTAGATCTGCCCCGGTCGCCTGTAAGTGTTATTATTATCAGCTAGATCTGCCCCGGTCGCCTGTGTTATTATTATCAGCTAGATCTGCCCCGGTCGCCTGTAAGTGTTATTATTATCAGCTAGATCTGCCCCGGTCGCCTGTAAGTGTTATTATCTGCTAGATCTGCCCCGGTCGCCTGTAAGCGTTATTAATTATCTGCTAGATCTGCCCCGGTCACCTGTAAGTGTTATTATTATCTGCTAGATCTGCCCCGGTCGCCTGTAAGTGTTATTATTATCAGCTAGATCTGCCCCGGTCGCCTGTAAGTGTTATTAATTATCTGCTAGATCTGCCCCGGTCGCCTGTAAGTGTTATTATCTGCTAGATCTGCCCCTGTCACCTGTAAGTGTTATTATTATCCGCAATATCTGCCCGGTCACCTGTAAGTGTTATTATCTGCTAGATCTGCCCCGGTCGCCTGTAAGTGTTATTATTATCTGCTAGATCTGCCCCAGTCACCTGTAAGTGTTATTATTATAAGCTAGATCTGCCCCGGTCACCTGTAAGTGTTATTATTATCTGCTAGATCTGCCCCGGTCGCCTGTAAGTGTTATTATTATCTGCTAGATCTGCCCCGGTCGCCTGTAAGTGTTATTATTATCTGCTAGATCTGCCCCGGTCGCCTGTAAGTGTTATTATTATCTGCTAGATCTGCCCCGGTCACCTGTAAGTGTTATCTGCTAGATCTGCCCCGGTCACCTGTAAGTGTTATTATTATCTGCTAGATCTGCCCCAGTCACCTGTAAGTGTTATTATTATAAGCTAGATCTGCCCCGGTCACCTGTAAGTGTTATTATTATCTGCTAGATCTGCCCCGGTCACCTGTAAGTGTTATTATTATCTGCTAGATCTGCCCCGGTCGCCTGTAAGTGTTATTATTATCTGCTAGATCTGCCCCGGTCACCTGTAAGTGTTATTATTATCTGCTAGATCTGCCCCAGTCACCTGTAAGTGTTATTATTATCTGCTAGATCTGCCCCGGTCGCCTGTAAGTGTTATTATCTGCTAGATCTGCCCCGGTCGCCTGTAAGTGTTATTAATTATCTGCTAGATCTGCCCTGGTCACCTGTAAGTGTTATTATTATCTGCTAGATCTGCCCCGGTCACCTGTAAGTGTTATTATCTGCTAGATCTGCCCCGGTCGCCTGTAAGTGTTATTAATTATCTGCTAGATCTGCCCTGGTCACCTGTGTTATTATTATCTGCCCTGGTCGCCTGTAAGTGTTATTATTATCTGCTAGATCTGCCCTGATCACCTGTAGGTGTTATTATTTATTATCTGCTAGATCTGCCCTGGTCACCTGTAAGTGTTATTATTATCTGCTAGATCTGCCCCGGTCACCTGTAAGTGTTATTATTATCTGCTAGATCTGCCCTGGTCGCCTGTAAGTGTTATTAATTATCTGCTAGATCTGCCCCGGTCACCTGTAAGTGTTATTATTATCTGCTAGATCTGCCCCGAGTCACCTGTAAGTGTTATTATTATCTGCTAGATCTGCCCCGGTCACCTGTAAGGGTATATTCACACGGCTTATTTTCGGCCCTTAAAATCGAAAACAGAACGCTTCCAAACATCTGCCCAATGGGAAAAACGGCATTCTATTCCGGCGAGGCATTTTTTTACGTGGCCGTTTTTCAAAAAAGATGTCACTCCTTGATCCGTCAAAACCAGACGACAAAAAAATCGCTTGCTAAAAAAACGGCTTAAAATCAGCAGCAATTTTCCCTTGAAAACAGCTCCGTAACATTACCCTTCGTGGTATTATCTGCTACATTATATTCTATATCACACGGATACATTACATTCTATATCACACAGATACATTATATTCTATATCACACGGATACATTATATTCTATATCACACGGATACATTACATTCTATATCACACGGATACATTATATTCTATATCACACGGATACATTACATTCTATATCACACGGATACATTATATTCTATATCACACGGATACATTACATTCTATATCACACGGATACGTTACATTCTATATCACACGGATACGTTACATTCTATATCACACGGACACGTTATATTCTATATCACACGGATACGTTATATTCTATATCACACGGATACATTACATTCTATATCACACGGATACATTATATTCTATATCACACGGATACATTATATTCTATATCACACGGATACATTATATTCTATATCACACGGATACATTACATTCTATATCACACGGATACATTATATTCTATATCACACGGATACATTATATTCTATATCACACGGATACATTATATTCTATATCACACGGATACGTTATATTCTATATCACACGGATACATTACATTCTATATCACACGGATACATTATATTCTATATCACACGGATACATTATATTCTATATCACACGGATACATTATATTCTATATCACACGGATACATTATATTCTATATCACACGGATACATTATATTCTATATCACACGGATACATTATATTCTATATCACACGGATACATTACATTCTATATCACACGGATACATTACATTCTATATCACACGGATACATTACATTCTATATCACACGGATACATTATATTCTATATCACACGGATACATTATATTCTATATCACACGGATACATTACATTCTATATCACACGGATACGTTATATTCTATATCACACGGATACGTTACATTCTATATCACACGGACACGTTACATTCTATATCACACGGATACGTTATATTCTATATCACACGGATACATTACATTCTATATCACACGGATACATTATATTCTATATCACACGGATACATTATATTCTATATCACACGGATACATTATATTCTATATCACACGGATACATTATATTCTATATCACACGGATACATTATATTCTATATCACACGGATACGTTATATTCTATATCACACGGATACGTTATATTCTATATCACACGGATACGTTATATTCTATATCACACGGACACGTTATATTCTATATCACACGGATACGTTATATTCTATATCACACGGATACGTTATATTCTATATCACACGGATACGTTATATTCTATATCACACGGATACATTATATTCTATATCACACGGATACATTACATTCTATATCACACGGATACATTATATTCTATATCACACGGATACATTATATTCTATATCACACGGATACATTACATTCTATATCACACGGATACATTATATTCTATATCACACGGATACATTATATTCTATATCACACGGATACATTATATTCTATATCACACGGATACATTATATTCTATATCACACGGATACATTATATTCTATATCACACGGATACATTATATTCTATATCACACGGATACATTACATTCTATATCACACGGATACGTTATATTCTATATCACACGGATACATTACATTCTATATCACACGGATACATTATATTCTATATCACACGGATACATTACATTCTATATCACACGGATACATTATATTCTATATCACACGGATACATTATATTCTATATCACACGGATACATTATATTCTAGATCACACGGATACATTATATTCTATATCACACGGATACATTATATTCTATATCACACGGATACATTATATTCTATATCACACGGATACATTATATTCTATATCACACGGATACATTATATTCTATATCACACGGATACATTATATTCTATATCACACGGATACATTACATTCTATATCACACGGATACATTACATTCTATATCACACGGATACATTACATTCTATATCACACGGATACGTTATATTCTATATCACACGGATACATTATATTCTATATCACACGGACACATTATATTCTATATCACACGGACACGTTATATTCTATATCACACGGATACATTATATTCTATATCACACGGATACGTTACATTCTATATCACACGGATACGTTACATTCTATATCACACGGATACATTATATTCTATATCACACGGACACATTATATTCTATATCACACGGACACGTTATATTCTATATCACACGGATACATTATATTCTATATCACACGGATACATTATATTCTATATCACACGGATACATTATATTCTATATCACACGGATACATTATATTCTATATCACACGGATACATTATATTCTATATCACACGGATACATTATATTCTATATCACACGGATACATTATATTCTATATCACACGGATACATTATATTCTATATCACACGGATACATTATATTCTATATCACACGGATACATTATATTCTATATCACACGGATACATTATTCTATATCACACGGATACATTATATTCTATATCACACGGATACATTACATTCTATATCACACGGATACATTACATTCTATATCACACGGATACATTACATTCTATATCACACGGATACATTACATTCTATATCACACGGATACATTATATTCTATATCACACGGATACATTATATTCTATATCACACGGATACATTATATTCTATATCACACGGATACATTACATTCTATATCACACGGATACATTACATTCTATATCACACGGATACATTATATTCTATATCACACGGATACATTATATTCTATATCACACGGATACATTATATTCTATATCACACGGATACATTATATTCTATATCACACGGATACATTATATTCTATATCACACGGATACATTATATTCTATATCACACGGATACATTATATTCTATATCACACGGATACATTATTCTATATCACACGGATACATTATATTCTATATCACACGGATACATTATATTCTATATCACACGGATACATTACATTCTATATCACACGGATACATTACATTCTATATCACACGGATACATTACATTCTATATCACACGGATACATTACATTCTATATCACACGGATACATTACATTCTATATCACACGGATACATTATATTCTATATCACACGGATACATTATATTCTATATCACACGGATACATTACATTCTATATCACACGGATACATTACATTCTATATCACACGGATACATTATATTCTATATTGGCGACACGAGTGACTTACATGTTTCCCTCTCCTCACGTTGTTCCGGCGATTCTCGCTCTGCAGCCGCTCAACTTCCGCTTCCGGGAGACTCCGGGGTCAGAGAAGCAACTTCCGCTCATTGTTACTATGGTAACAGCTTTGTGTAACTTTATTTATAAATATAAAATGACATTTCACGCGTCCGTCGTCGTGAGGGCTCCGGTCCAGCCACCACCATGTCCGAGCACCGCGGTACACAAACTGTGAGTCTACAGGTAAGAGGGGTACACACGGAGGATGTACAGATATGGGGGTACACACGGAGGATGTACAGATATGGGGGTACACACGGAGGATGTACAGATATGGGGGGTACACACGGAGGATGTACAGATATGGGGGTACACACGGAGGATGTACAGATATGGGGGTACGCACGGAGGTTGTACAGATATGGGGGTACACACGGAGGATGTACAGATATGGGGGTACACACGGAGGATGTACAGATATGGGGGGTACACACGGAGGATGTACAGATATGGGGGTACACACGGAGGATGTACAGATATGGGGGTACGCACGGAGGATGTACAGATATGGGGGTACACACGGAGGATGTACAGATATGGGGGTACGCACGGAGGATGTACAGATATGGGGGTGCACACGGAGGATGTACAGATATGGGGGTACACACGGAGGATGTACAGATATGGGGGTACACACGGAGGATGTACAGATATGGGGGTACACACGGAGGATGTACAGATATGGGGGGTACACACGGAGGATGTACAGATATGGGGGGTACACACGGAGGATGTACAGATATGGGGGGTACACACGGAGGATGTACAGATATGGGGGTACACACGGAGGATGTACAGAGATGGGGGTACCCACGGAGGATGTACAGAGATGGGGGTACCCACGGAGGATGTACAGAGATGGGGGTACACACGGAGGACGTACAGAGATGGGGGTACACACGGAGGATGTACAGATATGGGGGTACACACGGAGGACGTACAGATATGGGGGGTACACACGGAGGATGTACAGATATGGGGGTACACACGGAGGATGTACAGAGATGGGGGTACACACGGAGGATGTACAGAGATGGGGGTACACACGGAGGATGTACAGAGATGGGGGTACACACGGAGGATGTACAGATATGGGGGGTACACACGGCGGACGTACAGATACGGGGGTACACACGGAGGACGTACAGATATGGGGGGTACACACGGAGGACGTACAGATATGGGGGGTACACACGGAGGACGTACAGATATGGGGGGTACACACGGAGGACGTACAGATATGGGGGGTACACACGGAGGACGTACAGATATGGGGGGTACACACGGAGGATGTACAGATATGGGGGTACACACGGAGGATGTACAGATATGGGGGTACACACCACATGACACTACACCTGATGTCACACTACATGACACTACACCTGATGTCACACTACATGACACTACACCTGATATCACACTACATGACACTACACCTGATATCACACTACATGACACTACACCTGATGTCACACTACATGACACTACACCTGATGTCACACTACATGACACTGCACCTGATATCACACTACATGACACTGCACCTGATATCACACTACATGACACTGCACCTGATGTCACACTACATGACACTACACCTGATGTTACACTACATGACACTGCACCTGTGTGACTGGATGAGGTTCCCTGTATCTCGCTCTTTCCACCTCTGTTCTTCAGGTTCTCCCCCATAGTGTAAAGCTTGTGAGTGGTGGTTTTTGATTGGCTGTCCTGTGTTCGGCTTCAGTCTGTGGGGGGCTCGATCCGCTGAGACCCCCTTTCTATACGGGACCGCCCCTCCCCCTCTGTCCCACAGTATGGGGTTAATGATTGGTTATTGCAGAGAATCTTCTGATCTGGCTCCTGAGACTCGCTGTTTGTCCGGGACTATTTCTGCCGCTTCTTATCAGGGACTCAGGGCCGTGGAGCCGGGTGCAGAGCACAGAGGAATGTTCTGCCGCCCGCGCTGCGATGTTCTGCATGTTCCCTGTGCACCCAAATATGTCACGTACTGACTCCCTCATCACTAAACATGGGGTGCACCTATTGTGGGGTCACTCTGGGGTCGGGGCTATTCCATATCTCCATCCCATTGGCCGTGTTTGCTGATAATAACGGTCACACCCCATGACATGAGCGGCCACGTCACCTGTGCCGCCCCCCGCAGGGGAATAAATAGAGGAGGAGGCAGAGCACGACTCAGACACGACCAACCAAAGGTAAGTGACCGCGCTGAGCTCCGGTGCCACCCCAGCCGGGACCCGTCTCACCCCCTCCCCCGCTTCTCTCCTCCAGGTGTATACAGCAATGCTGCGTCTTGTCGCTCTCCTCGCCGTCCTCTGCGCAGTCACACACGGTGAGTACCGGACACATGATGGGGGGGGGCCCAGGTCACACACCTCAACCCCCGACGTGTCCGTCCTCATCCTGCACCACAACACCCATCATTGTCCTGACGTGTCTACAATTATACAGTCATGTGACCCGTTGTATCGATCACTTGACTTTTATTACTCAATTTAGGCCTAAAATTCCACCTTTTATCTTCACATCGTTTTTCGATCAAGAAATCTGCCCTGTTTATTGTCATAATAGATCTTTACAGCGACATCAGCTGCACTTTTCTGATACGGAGCTCTAAATCCCCTGGGTAAATGTAGTTACATGATAACATTCTGCTGCCTGCAGCCACCACTAGGGGGAGCTCACCACACACAGATATATACAGCTCCCATAGAGATACATGATAACATTCTGCTACCTGCAGCCACCACTAGAGGGAGCTCACTACATACAGATATATACAGCTCCCATAGAGATACATGATAACATTCTGCTACCTGCAGCCACCACTAGAGGGAGCTCACTACACACAGATATATACAGCACCCATAGAGTTACATGATAACATTCTGCTTCCTGCAGCCACCACTAGGGGGAGCTCACTACATACAGATATATACAGCTCCCATAGAGTTACATGATAACATTCTGCTGCCTGCAGCCACCACTAGGGGGAGCTCACTACATACAGATCTATACAGCTCCCATAGAGTTACATGATAACATTCTGCTGCCTGCAGCCACCACTAGGGGGAGCTCACTACATACAGATATATATATATATAGCTCCCATAGAGTTACATGATAACATTCTGCTGCCTGCAGTCACCACTAGGGGGAGCTCACTACATACAGATATATACAGCTCCCATAGTTACATGATAACATTCTACTGCCTGCAGCCACCACTAGGGGGAGCTCACTACATACAGATATATACAGCTCCCATAGAGTTACATGATAACATTCTACTGCCTGCAGCCACCACTAGGGGGAGCTCACCACACACAGATATATACATCTCCCATAGAGATACATGATAACATTCTGCTGCCTGCAGCCACCACTAGAGGGAGCTCACTACATACAGATATATACAGCTCCCATAGAGTTACATGATAACATTCTGCTGCCTGCAGCCACCACTAGGGGGAGCTCACTACATACAGATATATACAGCTCCCATAGAGTTACATGATAACATTCTACTGCCTGCAGACACCACTAGGGGGAGCTCACCACACACAGATATATACATCTCCCATAGAGATACATGATAACATTCTGCTGCCTGCAGCCACCACTAGGGGGAGCTCACCACACACAGATATATACATCTCCCATAGAGATACATGATAACATTCTGCTGCCTGCAGCCACCACTAGAGGGAGCTCACTACATACAGATATATACAGCTCCCATAGAGTTACATGATAACATTCTGCTGCCTGCAGCCACCACTAGGGGGAGCTCACTACATACAGATATATACAGCTCCCATAGAGTTACATGATAACATTCTACTGCCTGCAGACACCACTAGGGGGAGCTCACCACACACAGATATATACAGCTCCCATAGAGTTACATGATAATATTCTGCTGCCTGCAGCCACCACTAGGGGGAGCTCACTACATACAGATATATACAGCTCCCATAGAGATACATGATAACATTCTACTGCCTGCAGCCACCACTAGGGGGAGCTCACTACATACAGATATATACAGCTCCCATAGAGTTACATGATAACATTCTGCTGCCTGCAGTCACCACTAGAGGGAGCTCACTACACACAGATATATACATCTCCCATAGAGATACATGATAACATTCTGCTGCCTGCAGCCACCACTAGAGGGAGCTCACTACATACAGATATATACAGCTCCCATAGAGTTACATGATAACATTCTGCTGCCTGCAGCCACCACTAGAGGGAGCTCACTACATACAGATATATACAGCTCCCATAGAGATACATGATAACATTCTGCTGCCTGCAGCCACCACTAGGGGGAGCTCACTACATACAGATATATACAGCTCCCATAGAGATACATGATAACATTCTGCTGCCTGCAGCCACCACTAGGGGGAGCTCACTACATACAGATATATATATATAGCTCCCATAGAGTTACATGATAACATTCTACTGGATCTATTCAGATGAAAGAAATCAAAAAGATGGTCATTAACTATAAGGCCAATAAATTACAGACTCAGAAAACCATAGGAGGGATAACCAGCGGGACCCTCATTTCATGAAGGTGTGTCCAGGTGGGCAATGTTGCATTATCAGATGAAATTAGGAGGACAGTGCCCCCTCCTGACCGTTCTCGGCTTTAGCCACATATTCCACAGTAATGTTTTCCTGCTGATCAGCGTCGACCCAGAGATAGAAAGATCCGCAGAATTTCTGCAAAAAACAAAACGCAACTTTTTTAGTTTTGGGTGAAGTTTACATATAAAAATGATGATGATGTTGTTCTGTGCCAGGCTGCCCCACCATCCTCACCAAGTCTCAATGGGGGGGCCGCGCTCCCACCTGCAGGACGGCCATGGCCACTCCGGTCACTTACGTGGTCGTCCACCACACTGAGGCCACCGCATGCACCACCCAATCTGCCTGCATCACCCAAGCCAAAAACATCCAGAACTATCACATAAACAGCAACGCCTGGTGCGACATCGGCTACAGGTAAGAGGGGCGCTGGGTCCAGGGTCCGCTACACTGAATATGTGGTGTAGACTGGAGATAGTAACCAAGACACAAGACCATCCACATTACACAATTATTCTGAAATGTGGATCCAGAGGAAGCAAAACCCCCATCAGGCAGAAGCCAATACTCCTCATGCTGGAGAAAAACTCTTTCCCAATCAGAATAAATTCCTGGATCAACGAACCGACTCCTATAAGTAAAGTCATCCAGGGCCCTTCTGAACGCTATCCGTAAATTCACCATGACAACATCTTCTGGCTGACGGCTCCATAGTGTGACTGATCTTACAGTAGAGGTTCCATAGTGTGACCGCTCTTACAGTAGAGGCTACATAGTGTGACTGCTCTTACAGTAGAGGTACCATAGTGTGACTGCTCTTACAGTAGAGGTTCCATAGTGTGACTGCTCTTACAGTAGAGGCTCCATAGTGTGACTGATCTTACAGTAGAGGTTCCATAGTGTGACTGCTCTTACAGTAGAGGTTCCATAGTGTGACTGCTCTTACAGTAGAGGCTCCATAGTGTGACTGCTCTTACAGTAGAGGTACCATAGTGTGACTGCTCTTACAGTAGAGGTTCCATAGTGTGACTGCTCTTACAGTAGAGGCTCCATAGTGTGACTGATCTTACAGTAGAGGCTCCATAGTGTGACTGATCTTACAGTAGAGGTTCCATAGTGTGACTGATCTTACAGTAGAGGTTCCATAGTGTGACTGCTCTTACAGTAGAGGCTCCATAGTGTGACTGCTCTTACAGTAGAGGTTCTATAGTGTGACTGATCTTACAGTAGAGGTTCCATAGTGTGACCGCTCTTACAGTAGAGGCTCCATAGTGTGACTGATCTTACAGTAGAGGCTCCATAGTGTGACTGATCTTACAGTAGAGGTTCCATAGTGTGACTGTTCTTACAGTAGAGGTTCCATAGTGTGACTGCTCTTACAGTAGAGGTTCCATAGTGTGACTGATCTTACAGTAGAGGTTCCATAGTGTGACCGCTCTTACAGTAGAGGCTACATAGTGTGACTGCTCTTACAGTAGAGGTACCATAGTGTGACTGCTCTTACAGTAGAGGTTCTATAGTGTGACTGATCTTACAGTAGAGGTTCCATAGTGTGACCGCTCTTACAGTAGAGGCTCCATAGTGTGACTGATCTTACAGTAGAGGCTCCATAGTGTGACTGATCTTACAGTAGAGGTTCCATAGTGTGACTGTTCTTACAGTAGAGGTTCCATAGTGTGACTGCTCTTACAGTAGAGGTTCCATAGTGTGACTGATCTTACAGTAGAGGTTCCATAGTGTGACTGCTCTTACAGTAGAGGTTCCATAGTGTGACTGCTCTTACAGTAGAGGTTCCATAGTGTGACTTCTCTTACAGTAGAGGTTCCATAGTGTGACTGATCTTACAGTAGAGGTTCCATAGTGTGACCGCTCTTACAGTAGAGGTTCCATAGTGTGACTGCTCTTACAGTAGAGGCTCCATAGTGTGACTGCTCTTACAGTAGAGGCTCCATAGTGTGACTGCTCTTACAGTAGAGGTTCCATAGTGTGACTGCTCTTACAGTAGAGGCTCCATAGTGTGACTGATCTTACAGTAGAGGCTCCATAGTGTGACTGCTCTTACAGTAGAGGCTCCATAGTGTGACTGCTCTTACAGTAGAGGTTCCATAGTGTGACTGCTCTTACAGTAGAGGCTCCATAGTGTGACTGCTCTTACAGTAGAGGTTCCATAGTGTGACCGCTCTTACAGTAGAGGCTCCATAGTGTGACTGCTCTTACAGTAGAGGTTCCATAGTGTGACTGATCTTACAGTAGAGGTTCCATAGTGTGACTGCTCTTACAGTAGAGGTTCCATAGTGTGACTGCTCTTACAGTAGAGGCTCCATAGTGTGACTGCTCTTACAGTAGAGGTTCCATAGTGTGACTGATCTTACAGTAGAGGTTCCATAGTGTGACTGCTCTTACAGTAGAGGTTCCATAGTGTGACTGCTCTTACAGTAGAGGCTCCATAGTGTGACTGCTCTTACAGTAGAGGTTCCATAGTGTGACTGCTCTTACAGTAGAGGTTCCATAGTGTGACTGCTCTTACAGTAGAGGTTCCATAGTGTGACTGATCTTACAGTAGAGGGTCCATAGTGTGACTGCTCTTACAGTAGAGGTTCCATAGTGTGACTGCTCTTACAGTAGAGGTTCCATAGTGTGACTGCTCTTACAGTAGAGGGTCCATAGTGTGACAGATCTTACAGTAGAGGGTCCATAGTGTGACTGCTCTTACAGTAGAGGTTCCATAGTGTGACTGCTCTTACAGTAGAGGCTCCATAGTGTGACTGCTCTTACAGTAGAGGCTCCATAGTGTGACTGCTCTTACAGTAGAGGTTCCATAGTGTGACTGCTCTTACAGTAGAGGCTCCATAGTGTGACTGATCTTACAGTAGAGGTTCCATAGTGTGAACGATCTTACAGTAGAGGTTCCATAGTGTGACTGCTCTTACAGTAGAGGTTCCATAGTGTGACTGCTCTTACAGTAGAGGTTCCATAGTGTGACTGATCTTACAGTAGAGGGTCCATAGTGTGACAGATCTTACAGTAGAGGGTCCATAGTGTGACTGCTCTTACAGTAGAGGTTCCATAGTGTGACTGCTCTTACAGTAGAGGTTCCATAGTGTGACTGATCTTACAGTAGAGGCTCCATAGTGTGACTGCTCTTACAGTAGAGGCTCCATAGTGTGACTGCTCTTACAGTAGAGGCTCCATAGTGTGACCGCTCTTACAGTAGAGGCTCCATAGTGTGACCGCTCTTACAGTAGAGGTTCCATAGTGTGACTGATCTTACAGTAGAGGTTCCATAGTGTGACTGCTCTTACAGTAGAGGTTCCATAGTGTGACTGCTCTTACAGTAGAGGCTCCATAGTGTGACTGCTCTTACAGTAGAGGTTCCATAGTGTGACTGCTCTTACAGTAGAGGCTCCATAGTGTGACTGCTCTTACAGTAGAGGTTCCATAGTGTGACTGCTCTTACAGTAGAGGCTCCATAGTGTGACTGCTCTTACAGTAGAGGCTCCATAGTGTGACCGATCTTACAGTAGAGGTTCCATAGTGTGAACGATCTTACAGTAGAGGTTCCATAGTGTGACTGCTCTTACAGTAGAGGTTCCATAGTGTGACTGCTCTTACAGTAGAGGTTCCATAGTGTGACTGATCTTACAGTAGAGGGTCCATAGTGTGACAGATCTTACAGTAGAGGGTCCATAGTGTGACTGCTCTTACAGTAGAGGTTCCATAGTGTGACTGCTCTTACAGTAGAGGTTCCATAGTGTGACTGATCTTACAGTAGAGGCTCCATAGTGTGACCGCTCTTACAGTAGAGGCTCCATAGTGTGACTGCTCTTACAGTAGAGGTTCCATAGTGTGACCGCTCTTACAGTAGAGGTTCCATAGTGTGACTGCTCTTACAGTAGAGGTTCCATAGTGTGACCGCTCTTACAGTAGAGGTTCCATAGTGTGACTGATCTTACAGTAGAGGTTCCATAGTGTGACTGCTCTTACAGTAGAGGTTCCATAGTGTGACTGCTCTTACAGTAGAGGTTCCATAGTGTGACTGCTCTTACAGTAGAGGTTCCATAGTGTGACTGATCTTACAGTAGAGGCTCCATAGTGTGACCGCTCTTACAGTAGAGATTCCATAGTGTGACCGCTCTTACAGTAGAGGCTCCATAGTGTGACTGCTCCTATAGTAGAGGTTCCATAGTGTGACTGATCTTACAGTAGAGGCTCCATAGTGTGACCGCTCTTACAGTAGAGGCTCCATAGTGTGACTGCTCTTACAGTAGAGGTTCCATAGTGTGACCGCTCTTACAGTAGAGGTTCCATAGTGTGACTGCTCTTACAGTAGAGGTTCCATAGTGTGACCGCTCTTACAGTAGAGGTTCCATAGTGTGACTGATCTTACAGTAGAGGTTCCATAGTGTGACTGCTCTTACAGTAGAGGTTCCATAGTGTGACTGCTCTTACAGTAGAGGTTCCATAGTGTGACTGATCTTACAGTAGAGGCTCCATAGTGTGACCGCTCTTACAGTAGAGATTCCATAGTGTGACCGCTCTTACAGTAGAGGTTCCATAGTGTGACTGATCTTACAGTAGAGGTTCCATAGTGTGACCGCTCTTACAGTAGAGGTTCCATAGTGTGACTGATCTTACAGTAGAGGCTCCATAGTGTGACTGCTCTTACAGTAGAGGTTCTATAGTGTGACTGCTCTTACAGTAGAGGTTCCATAGTGTGACTGCTCTTACAGTAGAGGTTCCATAGTGTGACCGCTCTTACAGTAGAGGCTCCATAGTGTGACCGCTCTTAAAGTAGAGGTTCCATAGTGTGACTGATCTTACAGTAGAGGCTCCATAGTGTGACTGCTCTTACAGTAGAGGTTCCATAGTGTGACCGATCTTACAGTAGAGGTTCCATAGTGTGACTGCTCTTACAGTAGAGGTTCCATAGTGTGACTGCTCTTACAGTAGAGGTTCCATAGTGTGACCGCTCTTACAGTAGAGGTTCCATAGTGTGACTGCTCTTACAGTAGAGGTTCCATAGTGTGACTGCTCTTACAGTAGAGGTTCCATAGTGTGACTGCTCTTACAGTAGAGGTTCCATAGTGTGACTGCTCTTACAGTAGAGGTTCCATAGTGTGACTGATCTTACAGTAGAGGCTCCATAGTGTGACTGATCTTACAGTAGAGGGTCCATAGTGTGACTGATCTTACAGTAGAGGTTCCATAGTGTGACTGATCTTACAGTAGAGGTTCCATAGTGTGACTGATCTTACAGTAGAGGGTTCCATAGTGTGACTGCTCTTACAGTAGAGGTTCCATAGTGTGACTGCTCTTACAGTAGAGGGTTCATAGTGTGTCTGATCTTACAGTAGAGGTTCCATAGTGTGACCGCTCTTACAGTAGAGGTTCCATAGTGTGACTGCTCTTACAGTAGAGGTTCCATAGTGTGACTGATCTTACAGTAGAGGCTCCATAGTGTGACTGATCTTACAGTAGAGGCTCCATAGTGCGACTGTTCTTACAGTAGAGGTTCCATAGTGTGTCTGATCTTACAGTAGAGGCTCCATAGTGCGACTGTTCTTACAGTAGAGGTTCCATAGTGTGTCTGATCTTACAGTAGAGGCTCCATAGTGTGACTGATCTTACAGTAGAGGCTCCATAGTGTGACTGCTCTTACAGTAGAGGCTCCATAGTGTGACTGCTCTTACAGTAGAGGCTCCATAGTGTGACTGCTCTTACAGTAGAGGTTCCATAGTGTGACTGCTCTTACAGTAGAGGTTCCATAGTGTGACTGATCTTACAGTAGAGGTTCCATAGTGTGACTGATCTTACAGTAGAGGTTCCATAGTGTGACTGCTCTTACAGTAGAGGTTCCATAGTGTGACTGCTCTTACAGGAGAGGCTCCATAGTGTGACCGCTCTTACAGTAGATGTTCCATAGTGTGTCTGATCTTACAGTGGAGGTTCTATAGTGTGACTGCTCTTACAGTAGAGATTCCATAGTGTGACTGTTCTTACAGTAGAGGCTCCATAGTGTGACTGATCTTACAGTAGAGGTTCCATAGTGTGACTGATCTTACAGTAGAGGTTCCATAGTGTGACTGATCTTACAGTAGAGGTTCCATAGTGTGACTGCTCTTACAGTAGAGGTTCCATAGTGTGACTGCTCTTACAGTAGAGGTTCTATAGTGTGACTGCTCTTACAGTAGAGGTTCCATAGTGTGACTGCTCTTACAGTAGAGGTTCTATAGTGTGACTGCTCTTACAGTAGAGGTTCCATAGTGTGACTGCTCTTACAGTAGAGGTTCCATAGTGTGACTGCTCTTACAGTAGAGGTTCCATAGTGTGACTGCTCTTACAGTAGAGGTTCCATAGTGTGACTGATCTTACAGTAGAGGTTCCATAGTGTGACTGATCTTACAGTAGAGGCTCCATAGTGTGACTGATCTTACAGTAGAGGTTCCATAGTGTGACTGATCTTACAGTAGAGGCTCCATAGTGTGACTGCTCTTACAGTAGAGGCTCCATAGTGTGACTGCTCTTACAGTAGAGGTTCCATAGTGTGACTGCTCTTACAGTAGAGGTTCCATAGTGTGACCGATCTTACAGTAGAGGCTCCATAGTGTGACCGCTCTTACAGTAGAGGTTCCATAGTGTGGCTGATCTTACAGTAGAGGTTCCATAGTGTGACTGATCTTACAGTAGAGGTTCCATAGTGTGACTGCTCTTACAGTAGAGGTTCCATAGTGTGTCTGATCTTACAGTAGAGGCTCCATAGTGTGACCGCTCTTACAGTAGATGTTCCATAGTGTGTCTGATCTTACAGTGGAGGTTCTATAGTGTGACCGCTCTTACAGTAGAGGTTCCATAGTGTGACTGATCTTACAGTAGAGGGTCCATAGTGTGACTGCTCTTACAGTAGAGGCTCCATAGTGTGACTGCTCTTACAGTAGAGGGTCCATAGTGTGACTGCTCTTACAGTAGAGGCTCCATAGTGTGACTGCTCTTACAGTAGAGGCTCCATAGTGTGACTGCTCTTACAGTAGAGGTTCCATAGTGTGACTGCTCTTACAGTAGAGGTTCCATAGTGTGACTGCTCTTACAGTAGAGGTTCTATAGTGTGACTGCTCTTACAGTAGAGGTTCCATAGTGTGACTGCTCTTACAGTAGAGGTTCCATACTGTGACTGCTCTTACAGTAGAGGTTCCATACTGTGACTGCTCTTACAGTAGAGGTTCCATACTGTGACTGCTCTTACAGTAGAGGTTCCATACTGTGACTGCTCTTACAGTAGAGGTTCCATAGTGTGACTGATCTTACAGTAGAGGCTCCATAGTGTGACTGCTCTTACAGTAGAGCTTCCATAGTGTGACCGATCTTACAGTAGAGGTTCCATAGTGTGACTGCTCTTACAGTAGAGGCTCCATAGTGTGACTGATCTTACAGTAGAGGCTCCATAGTGTGACCGATCTTACAGTAGAGCTTCCATAGTGTGACCGATCTTACAGTAGAGGTTCCATAGTGTGACTGCTCTTACAGTAGAGGTTCCATAGTGTGACTGCTCTTACAGTAGAGGTTCCATAGTGTGACCGATCTTACAGTAGAGGCTCCATAGTGTGACTGCTCTTACAGTAGAGGTTCCATAGTGTGACTGCTCTTACAGTAGAGGTTCCATAGTGTGACCGCTCTTACAGTAGAGGCTCCATAGTGTGACTGCTCTTACAGTAGAGGTTCCATAGTGTGACTGATCTTACAGTAGAGGTTCCATAGTGTGACTGCTCTTACAGTAGAGGGTCCATAGTGTGACTGCTTTTACAGTAGAGGGTCCATAGTGTGACCGATCTTACAGTAGAGCTTCCATAGTGTGACCGATGTTACAGTAGAGCTTCCATAGTGTGACTGATCTTACAGTAGAGGCTCCATAGTGTGACTGCTCTTACAGTAGAGGTTCCATAGTGTGACTGCTCTTACAGTAGAGGGTCCATAGTGTGACTGCTTTTACAGTAGAGGGTCCATAGTGTGACCGATCTTACAGTAGAGCTTCCATAGTGTGACCGATGTTACAGTAGAGGTTCCATAGTGTGACTGATCTTACAGTAGAGGCTCCATAGTGTGACTGCTCTTACAGTAGAGGTTCCATAGTGTGACTGCTCTTACAGTAAGTTTCCATAGTGTGACTGCTCTTACAGTAGAGGGTCCATAGTGTGACTGCTCTTACAGTAGAGGGTCCATAGTGTGACTGCTCTTACAGTAGAGGTTCCATAGTGTGACTGCTCTTACAGTAGAGGCTCCATAGTGTGACTGCTCTTACAGTAGAGGCTCCATAGTGTGACTGCTCTTACAGTAGAGGTTCCATAGTGTGACTGATCTTACAGTAGAGGCTCCATAGTGTGACTGCTCTTACAGTAGAGGTTCCATAGTGTGACTGCTCTTACAGTAGAGGGTCCATAGTGTGACCGATCTTACAGTAGATCTTCCATAGTGTGACCGATGTTACAGTAGAGGTTCCATAGTGTGACTGATCTTACAGTAGAGGCTCCATAGTGTGACTGCTCTTACAGTAGAGGTTCCATAGTGTGACCGATCTTACAGTAGATCTTCCATAGTGTGACCGATGTTACAGTAGAGGTTCCATAGTGTGACTGATCTTACAGTAGAGGCTCCATAGTGTGACTGATCTTACAGTAGAGGCTTCATAGTGTGACTGCTCTTACAGTAGAGGTTCCATAGTGTGACTGCTCTTACAGTAGAGGGTCCATAGTGTGACTGCTCTTACAGGAGAGGTTCCATAGTGTGACTGCTCTTACAGGAGAGGTTCCATAGTGTGACTACTCTTACAGTAGAGGTTCCATAGTGTGACTGCTCTTACAGTAGAGGTTCCATAGTGTGACTGCTCTTACAGTAGAGGTTCCATAGTGTGACTGCTCTTACAGTAGAGGTTCCATAGTGTGACTGCTCTTACAGTAGAGGTTCCATAGTGTGACCGCTCTTACAGTAGAGGCTCCATAGTGTGACTGCTCTTACAGTAGAGGGTCCATAGTGTGACCGATCTTACAGTAGAGGCTCCATAGTGTGACTGCTCTTACAGTAGAGGTTCCATAGTGTGACTGCTCTTACAGTAAGTTTCCATAGTGTGACTGCTCTTACAGTAGAGGCTCCATAGTGTGACTGCTCTTACAGTAGAGGTTCCATAGTGTGACTGCTCTTACAGTAGAGGGTCCATAGTGTGACCGATCTTACAGTAGAGCTTCCATAGTGTGACCGATCTTACAGTAGAGGTTCCATAGTGTGACTGATCTTACAGTAGAGGTTCCATAGTGTGACTGCTCTTACAGTAGAGGGTCCATAGTGTGACCGATCTTACAGTAGATCTTCCATAGTGTGACCGATGTTACAGTAGAGGTTCCATAGTGTGACTGATCTTACAGTAGAGGCTCCATAGTGTGACTGATCTTACAGTAGAGGCTTCATAGTGTGACTGCTCTTACAGTAGAGGTTCCATAGTGTGACTGCTCTTACAGTAGAGGGTCCATAGTGTGACCGATCTTACAGTAGAGGCTCCATAGTGTGACTGCTCTTACAGTAGAGGTTCCATAGTGTGACTGCTCTTACAGTAAGTTTCCATAGTGTGACTGCTCTTACAGTAGAGGCTCCATAGTGTGACCGCTCTTACAGTAGAGGCTCCATAGTGTGACTGCTCTTACAGTAGAGGTTCCATAGTGTGACTGCTCTTACAGTAGAGGCTCCATAGTGTGACTGCTCTTACAGTAGAGGTTCCATAGTGTGACTGCTCTTACAGTAGAGGGTCCATAGTGTGACCGATCTTACAGTAGAGGCTCCATAGTGTGACTGCTCTTACAGTAGAGGTTCCATAGTGTGACTGCTCTTACAGTAAGTTTCCATAGTGTGACTGCTCTTACAGTAGAGGCTCCATAGTGTGACCGCTCTTACAGTAGAGGCTCCATAGTGTGACTGCTCTTACAGTAGAGGTTCCATAGTGTGACTGCTCTTACAGTAGAGGTTCCATAGTGTGACTGCTCTTACAGTAGAGGTTCCATAGTGTGACTGCTCTTACAGTAGAGGCTCCATAGTGTGACTGCTCTTACAGTAGAGGCTCCATAGTGTGACTGCTCTTACAGTAGAGGCTCCATAGTGTGACTGCTGTTACAGTAGAGGTTCCATAGTGTGACTGCTGTTACAGTAGAGGCTCCATAGTGTGACCGATCTTACAGTAGAGGCTCCATAGTGTGACTGCTCTTACAGTAGAGGCTCCATAGTGTGACTGCTCTTACAGTAGAGGTTCCATAGTGTGACTGCTCTTACAGGAGAGGTTCCATAGTGTGACTGCTCTTACAGTAGAGGTTCCATAGTGTGACTGCTCTTACAGTAGAGGTTCCATAGTGTGACTGCTCTTACAGTAGAGGTTCCATAGTGTGACTGCTCTTACAGTAGAGGTTCCATAGTGTGACTGCTCTTACAGTAGAGGCTCCATAGTGTGACTGATCTTACAGTAGAGCTTCCATAGTGTGACCGATGTTACAGTAGAGGTTCCATAGTGTGACCGATCTTACAGTAGAGGCTCCATAGTGTGACCGCTCTTACAGTAGAGGCTCCATAGTGTGACCGCTCTTACAGTAGAGGCTCCATAGTGTGACTGCTCTTACAGTAGAGGTTCCATAGTGTGACTGATCTTACAGTAGAGGCTCCATAGTGTGACTGATCTTACAGTAGAGGCTCCATAGTGTGACTTCTCTTACAGTAGAGGCTCCATAGTGTGACTGCTCTTACAGTAGAGGCTCCATAGTGTGACTGATCTTACAGTAGAGGCTCCATAGTGTGACTGATCTTACAGTAGAAGCTCCATAGTGTGACTGATCTTACAGTAGAGGGTCCATAGTGTGACTGATCTTACAGTAGAGGGTCCATAGTGTGACTGATCTTACAGTAGAGGCTCCATAGTGTGACTGATCTTACAGTAGATCCTCCATAGTGTGACTGCTCTTACAGTAGAGGTTCCATAGTGTGACTGCTCTTACAGTAGAGGTTCCATAGTGTGACTGATCTTACAGTAGAGGCTTCATAGTGTGACTGCTCTTACAGTAGAGGCTCCATAGTGTGACTGCTCTTACAGTAGAGGCTCCATAGTGTGACTGATCTTACAGTAGAGGCTCCATAGTGTGACTGATCTTACAGTAGATCCTCCATAGTGTGACTGCTCTTACAGTAGAGGTTCCATAGTGTGACTGATCTTACAGTAGAGGTTCCATAGTGTGACTGCTCTTACAGTAGAGGTTCCATAGTGTGACTGATCTTACAGTAGAGGCTCCATAGTGTGACTGATCTTACAGTAGAGGTTCCATAGTGTGACTGATCTTACAGTAGAGGTTCCATAGTGTGACTGATCTTACAGTAGAGGGTCCATAGTGTGACTGCTCTTACAGTACAGGCTTCATAGTGTGACTGCTCTTACAGTAGAGGGTCCATAGTGTGACTGCTCTTACAGTAGAGGCTCCATAGTGTGACTGCTCTTACAGTAGAGGTTCCATAGTGTGACTGCTCTTACAGTAGAGGCTCCATAGTGTGACCGATCTTACAGTAGAGGCTCCATAGTGTGACTGCTCTTACAGTAGAGGCTCCATAGTGTGACTGCTCTTACAGTAGAGGCTCCATAGTGTGACTGCTCTTACAGTAGAGGTTCCATAGTGTGACTGCTCTTACAGTAGAGGCTCCATAGTGTGACCGCTCTTACAGTAGAGGTTCCATAGTGTGACTGCTCTTACAGTAGAGGTTCCATAGTGTGACTGCTCTTACAGGAGAGGTTCCATAGTGTGACTGCTCTTACAGTAGAGGTTCCATAGTGTGACTGCTCTTACAGTAGAGGTTCCATAGTGTGACTGCTCTTACAGTAGAGGTTCCATAGTGTGACTGCTCTTACAGTAGAGGTTCCATAGTGTGACTGCTCTTACAGTAGAGGTTCCATAGTGTGACTGCTCTTACAGTAGAGGTTGCATAGTGTGACTGCTCTTACAGTAGAGGTTCCATAGTGTGACCGCTCTTACAGTAGAGGCTCCATAGTGTGACTGCTCTTACAGTAGAGGTTCCATAGTGTGACTGCTCTTACAGTAGAGGTTCCATAGTGTGACTGCTGTTACAGTAGAGGCTCCATAGTGTGACTGCTCTTACAGTAGAGGTTCCATAGTGTGACTGCTCTTACAGTAGAGGTTCCATAGTGTGACTGCTCTTACAGTAGAGGCTCCATAGTGTGACTGATCTTACAGTAGAGCTTCCATAGTGTGACCGATGTTACAGTAGAGGTTCCATAGTGTGACTGATCTTACAGTAGAGGTTCCATAGTGTGACTGCTCTTACAGTAGAGGCTCCATAGTGTGACTGCTCTTACAGTAGAGGGTCCATAGTGTGACCGATGTTACAGTAGAGCTTCCATAGTGTGACCGATGTTACAGTAGAGGTTCCATAGTGTGACTGATCTTACAGTAGAGGCTCCATAGTGTGACTGATCTTACAGTAGAGGCTCCATAGTGTGACTGCTCTTACAGTAGAGGGTCCATAGTGTGACCGATCTTACAGTAGAGGCGCCATAGTGTGACTGCTCTTACAGTAGAGGTTCCATAGTGTGACTGCTCTTACAGTAGAGGCTCCATAGTGTGACTGCTCTTACAGTAGAGGCTCCATAGTGTGACTGCTCTTACAGTAGAGGTTCCATAGTGTGACCGCTCTTGCAGTAGAGGTTCCATAGTGTGACCGCTCTTACAGTAGAGGTTCCATAGTGTGACCGCTCTTACAGGAGAGGTTCCATAGTGTGACTGCTCTTACAGTAGAGGTTCCATAGTGTGACTGCTCTTACAGTAGAGGTTCCATAGTGTGACTGCTCTTACAGTAGAGGCTCCATAGTGTGACTGCTCTTACAGTAGAGGCTCCATAGTGTGACTGCTCTTACAGTAGAGGTTCCATAGTGTGACTGCTCTTACAGTAGAGGTTCCATAGTGTGACTGCTCTTACAGTAGAGGTTCCATAGTGTGACTGCTCTTACAGTAGAGGTTCCATAGTGTGACTGCTCTTACAGTAGAGGTTCCATAGTGTGACCGCTCTTACAGTAGAGGTTCCATAGTGTGACCGCTCTTACAGTAGAGGTTCCATAGTGTGACCGCTCTTACAGTAGAGGCTCCATAGTGTGACCGCTCTTACAGTAGAGGTTCCATAGTGTGACTGATCTTACAGTAGAGCTTCCATAGTGTGACTGATCTTACAGTAGAGCTTCCATAGTGTGACCGATGTTACAGTAGAGGTTCCATAGTGTGACCGCTCTTACAGTAGAGGCTCCATAGTGTGACTGATCTTACAGTAGAGCTTCCATAGTGTGACCGCTCTTACAGTAGAGGCTCCATAGTGTGACCGATCTTACAGTAGAGGCTCCATAGTGTGACCGCTCTTACAGTAGAGGCTCCATAGTGTGACCGATCTTACAGTAGAGGCTCCATAGTGTGACCGCTCTTACAGTAGAGGTTCCATAGTGTGACTGCTCTTACAGTAGAGGTTCCATAGTGTGACTGCTCTTACAGTAGAGGTACCATAGTGTGACTGATCTTACAGTAGAGACTCCATAGTGTGACTGTTCTTACAGTAGAGACTCCATAGTGTGACTGTTCTTACAGTAGAGGCTCCATAGTGTGACTTCTCTTACAGTAGAGGCTCCATAGTGTGACTGATCTTACAGTAGAGGTTCCATAGTGTGACTGCTCTTACAGTAGAGGTTCCATAGTGTGACTGCTCTTACAGTAGAGGTTCCATAGTGTGACTGTTCTTACAGTAGAGGTTCCATAGTGTGACTGATCTTACAGTAGAGGCTCCATAGTGTGACTGATCTTACAGTAGAGCTTCCATAGTGTGACTGCTCTTACAGTAGAGGTTCCATAGTGTGACTGCTGTTACAGTAGAGGCTCCATAGTGTGACTGCTCTTACAGTAGAGGTTCCATAGTGTGACTGCTCTTACAGTAGAGGTTCCATAGTGTGACTGCTCTTACAGTAGAGGCTCCATAGTGTGACTGATCTTACAGTAGAGCTTCCATAGTGTGACCGATGTTACAGTAGAGCTTCCATAGTGTGACTGATCTTACAGTAGAGGCTCCATAGTGTGACTGCTCTTACAGTAGAGGCTCCATAGTGTGACTGCTCTTACAGTAGAGGGTCCATAGTGTGACCGATCTTACAGTAGAGCTTCCATAGTGTGACCGATGTTACAGTAGAGGTTCCATAGTGTGACTGATCTTACAGTAGAGGCTCCATAGTGTGACTGATCTTACAGTAGAGGCTCCATAGTGTGACTGATCTTACAGTAGAGGGTCCATAGTGTGACTGCTCTTACAGTAGAGGGTCCATAGTGTGACCGATCTTACAGTAGAGGTTCCATAGTGTGACCGATCTTACAGTAGAGGCTCCATAGTGTGACTGATCTTACAGTAGAGGGTCCATAGTGTGACTGCTCTTACAGTAGAGGGTCCATAGTGTGACTGCTCTTACAGTAGAGGTTCCATAGTGTGACCGCTCTTACAGTAGAGGTTCCATAGTGTGACCGCTCTTACAGTAGAGGTTCCATAGTGTGACTGCTCTTACAGTAAGTTTCCATAGTGTGACTGCTCTTACAGTAGAGGCTCCATAGTGTGACTGCTCTTACAGTAGAGGCTCCATAGTGTGACTGCTCTTACAGTAGAGGTTCCATAGTGTGACTGCTCTTACAGTAGAGGTTCCATAGTGTGACTGCTCTTACAGTAGAGGTTCCATAGTGTGACTGCTCTTACAGTAGAGGTTCAATAGTGTGACTGCTCTTACAGTAGAGGTTCCATAGTGTGACTGCTCTTACAGTAGAGGTTCCATAGTGTGACTGCTCTTACAGTAGAGGCTCCATAGTGTGACTGCTCTTACAGTAGAGGTTCCATAGTGTGACTGCTCTTACAGTAGAGGTTCCATAGTGTGACTGCTCTTACAGTAGAGGTTCCATAGTGTGACTGCTCTTACAGTAGAGGTTCCATAGTGTGACTGCTCCTACAGTAGAGGCTCCATAGTGTGACTGCTCTTACAGTAGAGGCTCCATAGTGTGACTGCTCTTACAGTAGAGGTTCCATAGTGTGACTGCTCTTACAGTAGAGGTTCCATAGTGTGACTGCTCTTACAGTAGAGGTTCCATAGTGTGACTGCTCTTACAGTAGAGGTTCCATAGTGTGACTGCTCTTACAGTAGAGGCTCCATAGTGTGACTGCTCTTACAGTAGAGGTTCCATAGTGTGACTGCTCTTACAGTAGAGGTTCAATAGTGTGACTGCTCTTACAGTAGAGGTTCCATAGTGTGACTGCTCTTACAGTAGAGGTTCCATAGTGTGACTGCTCTTACAGTAGAGGCTCCATAGTGTGACTGCTCTTACAGTAGAGGCTCCATAGTGTGACTGCTCTTACAGTAGAGGTTCCATAGTGTGACTGCTCTTACAGTAGAGGTTCCATAGTGTGACTGCTCTTACAGTAGAGGTTCCATAGTGTGACTGCTCTTACAGTAGAGGTTCCATAGTGTGACTGCTCTTACAGTAGAGGTTCCATAGTGTGACCGCTCTTACAGTAGAGGTTCCATAGTGTGACCGCTCTTACAGTAGAGGTTCCATAGTGTGACCGCTCTTACAGTAGAGGTTCCATAGTGTGACCGCTCTTACAGTAGAGGCTCCATAGTGTGACCGCTCTTACAGTAGAGGTTCCATAGTGTGACCGCTCTTACAGTAGAGGCTCCATAGTGTGACCGATCTTACAGTAGAGCTTCCATAGTGTGACCGATGTTACAGTAGAGCTTCCATAGTGTGACCGATGTTACAGTAGAGGTTCCATAGTGTGACCGATCTTACAGTAGAGGCTCCATAGTGTGACCGCTCTTACAGTAGAGGCTCCATAGTGTGACCGCTCTTACAGTAGAGGCTCCATAGTGTGACTGCTCTTACAGTAGAGGTTCCATAGTGTGACTGCTCTTACAGTAGAGGTTCCATAGTGTGACCGCTCTTACAGTAGAGGCTCCATAGTGTGACCGATCTTACAGTAGAGGCTCCATAGTGTGACCGCTCTTACAGTAGAGGTTCCATAGTGTGACCGCTCTTACAGTAGAGGTTCCATAGTGTGACCGCTCTTACAGGAGAGGTTCCATAGTGTGACTGCTCTTACAGTAGAGGTTCCATAGTGTGACTGCTCTTACAGTAGAGGCTCCATAGTGTGACTGCTCTTACAGTAGAGGTTCAATAGTGTGACTGCTCTTACAGTAGAGGTTCCATAGTGTGACTGCTCTTACAGTAGAGGTTCCATAGTGTGACTGCTCTTACAGTAGAGGCTCCATAGTGTGACTGCTCTTACAGTAGAGGCTCCATAGTGTGACTGCTCTTACAGTAGAGGTTCCATAGTGTGACTGCTCTTACAGTAGAGGTTCCATAGTGTGACTGCTCTTACAGTAGAGGTTCCATAGTGTGACTGCTCTTACAGTAGAGGTTCCATAGTGTGACTGCTCTTACAGTAGAGGTTCCATAGTGTGACTGCTCTTACAGTAGAGGTTCCATAGTGTGACCGCTCTTACAGTAGAGGTTCCATAGTGTGACTGCTCTTACAGTAGAGGTTCCATAGTGTGACTGCTCTTACAGTAGAGGTTCCATAGTGTGACTGCTCTTACAGTAGAGGTTCCATAGTGTGACTGCTCTTACAGCAGAGGTTCCATAGTGTGACTGCTCTTACAGTAGAGGTTCCATAGTGTGACTGCTCTTACAGTAGAGGTTCCATAGTGTGACCGCTCTTACAGTAGAGGTTCCATAGTGTGACCGCTCTTACAGTAGAGGCTCCATAGTGTGACCGCTCTTACAGTAGAGGCTCCATAGTGTGACCGATCTTACAGTAGAGCTTCCATAGTGTGACCGATGTTACAGTAGAGCTTCCATAGTGTGACCGATGTTACAGTAGAGGTTCCATAGTGTGACTGCTCTTACAGTAGAGGTTCCATAGTGTGACCGCTCTTACAGTAGAGGTTCCATAGTGTGACCGCTCTTACAGTAGAGGCTCCATAGTGTGACCGCTCTTACAGTAGAGGCTCCATAGTGTGACCGATCTTACAGTAGAGCTTCCATAGTGTGACCGATGTTACAGTAGAGCTTCCATAGTGTGACCGATGTTACAGTAGAGGTTCCATAGTGTGACCGATCTTACAGTAGAGGCTCCATAGTGTGACCGCTCTTACAGTAGAGGCTCCATAGTGTGACCGCTCTTACAGTAGAGGCTCCATAGTGTGACCGCTCTTACAGTAGAGGCTCCATAGTGTGACCGCTCTTACAGTAGAGGCTCCATAGTGTGACCGCTCTTACAGTAGAGGCTCCATAGTGTGACCGCTCTTACAGTAGAGGTTCCATAGTGTGACTGCTCTTACAGTAGAGGTTCCATAGTGTGACCGTTCTTACAGTAGAGGCTCCATATTGTGACCGCTCTTACAGTAGAGGTTCCATAGTGTGACCGCTCTTACAGTAGAGGTTCCATAGTGTGACCGCTCTTACAGTAGAGGTTCCATAGTGTGACCGTTCTTACAGTAGAGGTTCCATAGTGTGACTGCTCTTACAGTAGAGGTTCCATAGTGTGACTGTTCTTACAGTAGAGGCTCCATAGTGTGACTGATCTTACAGTAGAGGTTCCATAGTGTGACTGCTCTTACAGTAGAGGTACCATAGTGTGACTGATCTTACAGTAGAGACTCCATAGTGTGACTGCTCTTACAGTAGAGGTTCCATAGTGTGACTGATCTTACAGTAGAGACTCCATAGTGTGACTGTTCTTACAGTAGAGACTCCATAGTGTGACTGTTCTTACAGTAGAGGCTCCATAGTGTGACTTCTCTTACAGTAGAGGCTCCATAGTGTGACTGATCTTACAGTAGAGGTTCCATAGTGTGACTGCTCTTACAGTAGAGGTTCCATAGTGTGACTGCTCTTACAGTAGAGGTTCCATAGTGTGACTGTTCTTACAGTAGAGGTTCCATAGTGTGACTGATCTTACAGTAGAGGCTCCATAGTGTGACTGATCTTACAGTAGATCCTCCATAGTGTGACTGCTCTTACAGTAGAGGTTCCATAGTGTGACTGCTCTTACAGTAGAGGTTCCATAGTGTGACTGCTCTTACAGTAGAGGTTCCATAGTGTGACTGCTCTTACAGTAGAGGTTCCATAGTGTGACTGCTCTTACAGTAGAGGTTCCATAGTGTGACTTCTCTTACAGTAGAGGTACCATAGTGTGACTGATCTTACAGTAGAGGCTCCATAGTGTGACTGCTCTTACAGTAGAGGTTCCATAGTGTGACCGCTCTTACAGTAGAGGTTCCATAGTGTGACTGATCTTACAGTAGAGGCTCCATAGTGTGACTGCTCTTACAGTAGAGGTTCCATAGTGTGACTGCTCTTACAGTAGAGGCTCCATAGTGTGACTGATCTTACAGTAGAGGCTCCATAGTGTGACTGATCTTACAGTAGATCCTCCATAGTGTGACTGATCTTACAGTAGAGGTTCCATAGTGTGACTGCTCTTACAGTAGAGGTTCCATAGTGTGACTGTTCTTACAGTAGAGGTTCCATAGTGTGACTGTTCTTACAGTAGAGGTTCCATAGTGTGACTGCTCTTACAGTAGAGGTTCCATAGTGTGACTGCTCTTACAGTAGAGGTTCCATAGTGTGACTGTTCTTACAGTAGAGGTCCCATAGTGTGACTGCTCTTACAGTAGAGGTCCCATAGTGTGACTGCTCTTACAGTAGAGGTTCCATAGTGTGACTGCTCTTACAGTAGAGGTTCCATAGTGTGACTGATCTTACAGTAGAGGTTCCATAGTGTGACTGCTCTTACAGTAGAGGTTCCATAGTGTGACTGATCTTACAGTAGAGGTTCCATAGTGTGACTGCTCTTACAGTAGAGGTTCCATAGTGTGACTGATCTTACAGTAGAGGTTCCATAGTGTGACTGATCTTACAGTAGAGGGTCCATAGTGTGACTGCTCTTACAGTAGAGGCTTCATAGTGTGACTGCTCTTACAGTAGAGGCTCCATAGTGTGACTGCTCTTACAGTAGAGGCTCCATAGTGTGACTGCTCTTACAGTAGAGGCTCCATAGTGTGACTGCTCTTACAGTAGAGGCTCCATAGTGTGACTGATCTTACAGTAGAGGTTCCATAGTGTGACTGATCTTACAGTAGAGGCTCCATAGTGTGACCGATCTTACAGTAGAGGTTCCATAGTGTGACCGATCTTACAGTAGAGGTTCCATAGTGTGACCGCTCTTACAGTAGAGGTTCCATAGTGTGACCGCTCTTACAGTAGAGGTTCCATAGTGTGACTGATTTTACAGTAGAGGTTCCATAGTGTGACCGCTCTTACAGTAGAGGTTCCATAGTGTGACCGCTCTTACAATAGAGGTTCCATAGTGTGACTGCTCTTACAGTAGAGGTTCCATAGTGTGACTGATCTTACAGTAGAGGTTCCATAGTGTGACTGCTCTTACAGTAGAGGTTCCATAGTGGGACTGATCTTACAGTAGAGGTTCCATAGTGTGACTGCTCTTACAGTAGAGGTTCCATAGTGTGACCGCTCTTACAGTAGAGGTTTCATAGTGTGACTGCTCTTACAATAGAGGTTCCATAGTGTGACTGATCTTACAGTAGAGGTTCCATAGTGTGACTGATCTTACAGTAGAGGCTCCATAGTGTGACTGCTCTTACAGTAGAGGTTCCATAGTGGGACTGATCTTACAGTAGAGGTTCCATAGTGTGACTGCTCTTACAGTAGAGGTTTCATAGTGTGACTGCTCTTACAGTAGAGGCTCCATAGTGTGACTGCTCTTACAGTAGAGGCTCCATAGTGTGACTGCTCTTACAGTAGTATATTGACGTCCCCGTGTTATCGCCCTCCGGTGGAGTCTCATATATTTGCGGGTTCCCATTAGACTCCGCAGTATTTCATTATAATTTCCCCCCCTCTTTCCTCGGATGTTCTTGTACTCTCTGGTATCAGCCGATGTTCTGACTCTGCTTGCTTTGCACCTCAGCTTTCTGGTGGGTGAGGACGGGAGCGTGTACGAGGGTCGTGGTTGGACGTCAGTGGGAGCTCACGCCCCGAACTACAACTCCAACTCTATTGGCATCAGTGTCTTCGGCTCCTTTACCAGTAAGTCTACCGGAGGATGAAGGGGGTTGTAGTTGTGTCCGGACTTCCCTCCATGTCGCGCTGTGATTTGGCGCAGCCGATCTCTTCTGTCACCGTCTCATGTGCGTCTATAATAGAAGTCATAAAACGCTGCGCGTCGTAAATGAACGTAGCGCATTACGATCTCTCTTAGCCACGCCCCTTTCTCTTGGCACAGGTCGCACTTTCTGCCCGCAGTGCACTTTTCTGAGTCGTCAGTGACGGGCGCCGAGAAGCCGATGCAGTAACGTATCAGCGCCAATCTGTAATATACGGAATGTTTCTTTTCTCAGGCCGTAACCCCAACGCCGCAGCGCAGGACGCAGTGAAGAGTCTCATCAGCTGCGGCGTCACCAAAGGCTACATCAAGGCCGCGTACATCCTGAAGGGACATCGCAACGTCACCGCCACCGACTGCCCGGGAAACACCTTCTACAACACGGTCAAGACCTGGCCCCGCTTCCAGGCCTAAAGACCAACTGTGGAACTAAAGGGGTTAATGTCCGGGGGAGGGGCACCTGTGTGTAACGGAAATAAATGCAGCGGGTTCGTCTTATAATTGTCTTGTGTTTAAAAACAACTACACAACAGATGGAGCAGACACTAGTGCCTCATGGACCCCAATATCAAAGCGTTATAAGGGGCCCCGACCATTACGTGACACCTATAGAAGAGCAGCTCTGTGCAAGACAGAGGTCCGACCCCCCCCCCTGTACAGTGACTCCACCAGCAGAATAGTGAGTGCAGCTCTGGAGTATAATACAGGATATAACTCAGGATCAGTACAGGATAAGTAATATAATGTATGTACACAGTGACTCCACCAGCAGAATAGTGAGTGCAGCTCTGGAGTATAATACAGAATGTAACTCAGGATCAGTACAGGATAAGTAATGTATGTACACAGTGACTCCACCAGCAGAATAGTGAGTGCAGCTCTGGAGTATAATACAGGATGTAACTCAGGATCAGTACAGGATAAGTAATGTAATGTATGTACACAGTGACTCCACCAGCAGAATAGTGAGTGCAGCTCTGGAGTATAATACAGGATATAACTCAGGATCAGTACAGGATAAGTAATGTATGTACACAGTGACTCCACCAGCAGAATAGTGAGTGCAGCTCTGGAGCATAATACAGGATATAACACCGGATCAGTACAGGATAAGTAATGTAATGTATGTACACAGTGACTGCACCAGCAGAATAGTAAGTGCAGCTCTGGAGTATAATACAGGATGTAACTCCGGATCAGTAATGTATTCAGTGACAGTGCCGATTATGGAGATCGTGTATATATGTAGATTTGGCGGTGGGCACGGCCTCTGATGCCGCTTTTGACAGGTAATTATTCAGCTGCTCGTTATGTTTTTTATTAATAACGAGCTGTTGGTGGAGATCTCGTCCTGATAGGAGGCAGAGAATCAGTTGTAGCTTCATGCCATTAACACTGTAACCAGATGTGGCTGCTGATCCCGGATTAATCTTCCATTAGGCGCAGACTTCCCTGTTCTCGATCTGCGGACTGTGGGTTGCCATAAACTGGTCTGCAACCTGCAGACAAATAATTCAGGAAACGGGGGACAGATTGGACTTTCTCTGCAGGATTTCCAGAATTCTGCGGTTACGTCTTTGTCACAGGATCCTCTACAAATAAAGCTTCACCAGCGTAGAAGAGATTTTCTAATGGACTTTATATCTTATTTCCTCACCGTTTGCAAGACACCTGCTTCCTGTCAGTGAATGGAAACATTCCAGAGGCAGACCACTTGTCCTCACCTAATCCATCTCACAGCTGAGGATTTGTTACAATGTATCAACGCAGGGAAGAAGCAATCAGGCAGGAGTGAGATTTGTGCTTCTGATGTGTTCCAAGAAGATTTACTACACTGATACATTGTGACAAAACCCTTAGCTGTGGGAGCAGGACTAGGTCAGGAAGGGTTATCAGCCTTGGCTGTAAAGAAAATATTTCCAATCATTCAAAGCAAGCAGAGATCTTGGAAAACGGTGAGGAACGCAGACCTATCAGAAAGTTGCAGAATGTTTCAGGATCCAGTGATCGTGGTTTATTGACCGGCCCTATAATATCCTATGAGGGATTATTCTATATGGTCCGTCCCGTTTATAATCCAGCGGAGAATAGAGCAGAATATACACCCATAAAGTGACCCCTCGGGTGTGGAGATCGCAACGCGAGACATTCATGGAGTCATTTCCCTCCACGCGCAGCCGAGAAACAGGCCTAAGAACAAAGAGACGAGCCGGCAGGGCATGCTGGGAGAGAAGAGCTCGGAAGTTGCTGCATCGGGACCTGGCGTCCTCTGACTGCGGCCCGTCTCCAGTGGAAGTTGGTGGGATCGTCCAGGTCACAGGGCGAGGGTCTCCCCCAGGAAGGTCACAAAGATCCGGCACAGGTTGGTGATGGTCGGGCGGTGAAGATTCTCCTCGGTGTCGTCGTGAGTGTGCCAGACGGCTGGGAACGGCGTGGAGATGACGTGGAGTACGGGGACGCCTGTGTAATAAAGAGAGAAGCCATGAGCAGGGGAGAAGCAGAGACCAGGAGCAAGGACAACGGGGGAGGAGCTCAGACCTCGCTGCAGGAACGGAACGTGATCGTCCTCCACTGCCCCGAAATACAGGTCCGGCCTGAAGTAAGGACTGTCCACATGATGCGAGTCCAGGAGGCCGAGGCCATGAAGACGCTTCTCTGGGGTCAGGAGAGAGGAAACGTCAGAGACAACAAACACCAACCACAAATGTCCCTCTGCCCCGGGTCTCACCAATAGCAAAGAGCCTCATGAAGTGCGCACGAGTCTCCGAGAAGTGGCTGAGGATCAGCGGCGCCGGAGCTCCGAGCAGATCCAGCAGAACAAAGAGATCCTGAAGAGACAAGCACAGAGCGGGGGCACATACATTGTATTACCTATTTCAGTTATCTGATTGGGGGGGGGGGGGGGGGGGGGGGGCTTGCTGACTGTTTCCCCATCAATGATTAATATATAAATATGTTAAAATAGGGCAATCTCCCAATTCAGTTGTGTAGACGCCCCCATGATAGAAGCCCCCTCCCCTCCCCCCCAAACTATAGTGACATGGCTGCCGAGGAGGAGATCCACAGCAAACAGATTAACATCTCATTCATGAACAAAGAGGCAGCGATCCTGGGAGGACAGAGATGAGCCGTCCCCATCAGCTATTAACATCCATGGTAGAGTGTAGTGAGCATGCTCTGATAGGTGTAGAGGTGGATGGGCAGGGAGGGAGAGGAGCTGACCTATCCCCATCAGCTATTGACTTCCTTGGCAGAGTGTAGTGAGCATGCTCTGTGACAGGTGTAGAGGTGGATGGGCAGGGAGGGAGAGGAGCTGACCTATCCCCATCAGCTATTGACTTCCTTGGCAGAGTGTAGTGAGCATGCTCTGTGACAGGTGTAGCCATGGACGGGCAGGGACAGGAGCTGATCTATCCCCATCAGCTATTGACATCCATGGTAGAGTGTAGTGAGCATGCTCTGACAGGTGTAGAGGTGGATGGGCAGGGAGAGGAGCTGATCTATCCCCCATCAGCTATTGACTTCCTTGGTAGAGTGTAGTGAGCATGCTCTGTGACAGGTGTAGCCATGGACGGGCAGGGACAGGAGCTGATCTATCCCCATCAGCTATTGACTTCCATGGCAGTGTATTGAGCATGCTCTGTGACAGGTGTAGAGGTGGATGGGCAGGGAGGAAGGAGCTGATCTATCCCCATCAGCTATTGACTTCCTTGGTAGAGTATAGTGAGCATGCTCTGTGACAGGTGTAGAGGTAGATGGGCAGGGAGGGAGAGGAGCTGACCTATCCCCATCAGCTATTGACTTCCTTGGCAGAGTGTAGTGAGCATGCTCTGTGACAGGTGTAGAGGTGGATGGGCAGGTATAAACGGCACAAGTGCCAGACCTTATCTTCCTTGTCATGCGAGCCATCCTGTAAATCGTTGATTCTGGACTATCCCCGTCTCATGCAGATGACCCCACATGTCGTTGCTCTGTGATGGATCTTCGCTGCGGTTGTTGCTGTGCATTTCCTCCTCGGCGGCCGCACTTCTGCTGACACTTTCCTTTCATGTGTATTCGGCCCCGTTTAGTAGGGGGTTTCTATGGGACGGAGTCAGACTGCGCCACAAACTTCACACGTCGGCACTTACAGAACTAACTTCTGCTGTTGTGATCAAATAGCAGAAAAGTGACCGGAGAACAAGACATTAAGTAACAGCACAATGGTGACTGCAGCTCTGGTTGTGACTGGAGTATAAAACAATATACAAGCAGATGTGTGAGTGCAGCTCTGGATCATTAGCGCGTTTACGTGACTTAAAGGGGCGTCCGAGATTGAATGACGTTGTGTTAATGCTGTAAGTTATAAGTGGAAATACATTTGTAATAAACTCACCTTTTCCACAGTGGCCCCGTCTCCAGATCCTGCCGCGGGGCCCTTGACGGGTGACGTCTCTCTCTGCTCTGAGTCCGGCCGCTTTGTTGATCTTGAATTCTTTGCCGGGGACACGAAACGTCACTTGTCACATGGTGGATATCGGCGGGGGCCGCGAGAACAGCAGGACAAGCCGATATCCACCATTTGACAAGTGACGTTTCGTGTCCCGGCAAAGAATTCAAGATCAACAAAGCGGCCGGACTCAGAGCAGAGAGAGACGTCACCCGTCAAGGGCCCCGCGGCAGGATCTGGAGACGGGGCCACTGTGGAAAAGGGGAGTTTATTATAAATGTATTTACACTTATAACTTACAGCATTAACACAACGTCATTCAATCTCAGACGCCCTTTTAACGCCTCCTGTGAACTGACGGACAAGTTAAGCCCAGATTCTTACGATCGCATCGAGCTCGTTGCCGGCTCCTCCTGGTCCAGGATCATTGAAGAGCCGATGAGCCAAGTGCCGGGCCCCGTACAGCGAATCCGTCTCTGTCCAGTCCCCGAACGCCTCCTCCCCGTCCAGGAAGAACAGCTGCAGCGTGAGGGGGGAACCCTGGAGAGACGGCAGAAAAATACTGATCTGACGGCTCCGACTGTGTATATAAGACACTATGTATACCACCGACAGGACCGCTGTATATAAGACACCGTGTATACCACCGACAGGACCGCTGTATATAAGACACTGTGTATACCACTGACAGGACCCGCTGTATATAAGACACCGTGTATACCACCGACAGGACCGCTGTATATAAGACACCGTGTATACCACCGACAGGACCGCTGTATATAAGACACCGTGTATACCACCGACAGGACCGCTGTATATAAGACACCGTGTATACCACCGACAGGACCGCTGTATATAAGACACCGTGTATACCACCGACAGGACCGCTGTATATAAGACACCGTGTATACCACCGACAGGACCGCTGTATATAAGACACCGTGTATACCACTGACAGGACCGCTGTATATAAGACACCGTGTATACCACTGACAGGACCGCTGTATATAAGACACCGTGTATACCACTGACAGGACCGCTGTATATAAGACACTGTGTATACCACCGACAGGACCGCTGTATATAAGACACTATGTATACCACCGACAGGACCGCTGTATATAAGACACCGTGTATACCACCGACAGGACCGCTGTATATAAGACACTGTGTATACCACTGACAGGACCCGCTGTATATAAGACACCGTGTATACCACTGACAGGACCCGCTGTATATAAGACACTGTGTATACCACTGACAGGACCCGCTGTATATAAGACACCGTGTATACCACCGACAGGACCGCTGTATATAAGACACCGTGTATACCACCGACAGGACCGCTGTATATAAGACACTATGTATACCACCGACAGGACCGCTGTATATAAGACACCGTGTATACCACTGACAGGACCCGCTGTATATAAGACACCGTGTATACCACTGACAGGACCGCTGTATATAAGACACCGTGTATACCACTGACAGGACCGCTGTATATAAGACACCGTGTATACCACTGACAGGACCCGCTGTATATAAGACACCGTGTATACCACTGACAGGACCGCTGTATATAAGACACCGTGTATACCACTGACAGGACCGCTGTATATAAGACACTGTGTATACCACTGACAGGACCGCTGTATATAAGACACCGTGTATACCACTGACAGGACCCGCTGTATATAAGACACCGTGTATACCACTGACAGGACCCGCTGTATATAAGACACCGTGTATACCACTGACAGGACCGCTGTATATAAGACACTATGTATACCACTGACAGGACCGCTGTATATAAGACACCGTGTATACCACTGACAGGACCGCTGTATATAAGACACTGTGTATACCACTGACAGGACCGCTGTATATAAGACACTATGTATACCACTGACAGGACCGCTGTATATAAGACACTGTGTATACCACTGACAGGACCGCTGTATATAAGACACTGTGTATACCACTGACAGGACCGCTGTATATAAGACACTATGTATACCACTGACAGGACCGCTGTATATAAGACACTGTGTATACCACTGACAGGACCCGCTGTATATAAGACACCGTGTATACCACTGACAGGACCGCTGTATATAAGACACCGTGTATACCACTGACAGGACCCGCTGTATATAAGACACCGTGTATACCACTGACAGGACCGCTGTATATAAGACACCGTGTATACCACTGACAGGACCGCTGTATATAAGACACTGTGTATACCACTGACAGGACCGCTGTATATAAGACACCGTGTATACCACTGACAGGACCCGCTGTATATAAGACACCGTGTATACCACTGACAGGACCGCTGTATATAAGACACCGTGTATACCACTGACAGGACCGCTGTATATAAGACACCGTGTATACCACTGACAGGACCGCTGTATATAAGACACCGTGTATACCACTGACAGGACCGCTGTATATAAGACACTGTGTATACCACTGACAGGACCGCTGTATATAAGACACTGTGTATACCACTGACAGGACCGCTGTATATAAGACACCGTGTATACCACTGACAGGACCGCTGTATATAAGACACCGTGTATACCACTGACAGGACCGCTGTATATAAGACACCGTGTATACCACTGACAGGACCGCTGTATATAAGACACCGTGTATACCACTGACAGGACCGCTGTATATAAGACACCGTGTATACCACTGACAGGACCGCTGTATATAAGACACCGTGTATATCACTGACAGGACCGCTGTATATAAGACACTGTGTATACCACTGACAGGACCCGCTGTATATAAGACACCGTGTATACCACTGACAGGACCGCTGTATATAAGACACCGTGTATACCACTGACAGGACCGCTGTATATAAGACACTGTGTATACCACTGACAGGACCGCTGTATATAAGACACTGTGTATACCACTGACAGGACCGCTGTATATAAGACACCGTGTATACCACTGACAGGACCGCTGTATATAAGACACCGTGTATACCACTGACAGGACCGCTGTATATAAGACACTGTGTATACCACTGACAGGACCGCTGTATATAAGACACTGTGTATACCACTGACAGGACCCGCTGTATATAAGACACCGTGTATACCACTGACAGGACCGCTGTATATAAGACACCGTGTATACCACTGACAGGACCGCTGTATATAAGACACCGTGTATACCACTGACAGGACCCGCTGTATATAAGACACCGTGTATACCACTGACAGGACCGCTGTATATAAGACACCGTGTATACCACTGACAGGACCGCTGTATATAAGACACCGTGTATACCACTGACAGGACCGCTGTATATAAGACACCGTGTATACCACTGACAGGACCCCTGTATATAAGACACCGTGTATACCACTGACAGGACCGCTGTATATAAGACACTGTGTATACCACTGACAGGACCCGCTGTATATAAGACACTGTGTATACCACTGACAGGACCCGCTGTATATAAGACACTGTGTATACCACTGACAGGACCCGCTGTATATAAGACACTGTGTATACCACTGACAGGACCGCTGTATATAAGACACTGTGTATACCACTGACAGGACCGCTGTATATAAGACACTGTGTATACCACTGACAGGACCGCTGTATATAAGACACTGTGTATACCACTGACAGGACCGCTGTATATAAGACACCATGTATACCACTGACAGGACCGCTGTATATAAGACACCGTGTATACCACTGACAGGACCGCTGTATATAAGACACCGTGTATACCACTGACAGGACCCGCTGTATATAAGACACCGTGTATACCACTGACAGGACCGCTGTATATAAGACACCGTGTATACCACTGACAGGACCGCTGTATATAAGACACCGTGTATACCACTGACAGGACCGCTGTATATAAGACACTGTGTATACCACTGACAGGACCCGCTGTATATAAGACACCGTGTATACCACTGACAGGACCGCTGTATATAAGACACCGTGTATACCACTGACAGGACCGCTGTATATAAGACACTGTGTATACCACTGACAGGACCGCTGTATATAAGACACTGTGTATACCACTGACAGGACCGCTGTATATAAGACACCGTGTATACCACTGACAGGACCGCTGTATATAAGACACCGTGTATACCACTGACAGGACCGCTGTATATAAGACACTGTGTATACCACTGACAGGACCGCTGTATATAAGACACCGTGTATACCACTGACAGGACCGCTGTATATAAGACACTGTGTATACCACTGACAGGACCCGCTGTATATAAAAGACACCGTGTATACCACTGACAGGACCCGCTGTATATAAGACACCGTGTATACCACTGACAGGACCGCTGTATATAAGACACCGTGTATACCACTGACAGGACCGCTGTATATAAGACACCGTGTATACCACTGACAGGACCCGCTGTATATAAGACACCGTGTATACCACTGACAGGACCGCTGTATATAAGACACCGTGTATACCACTGACAGGACCGCTGTATATAAGACACCGTGTATACCACTGACAGGACCGCTGTATATAAGACACCGTGTATACCACTGACAGGACCCCTGTATATAAGACACCGTGTATACCACTGACAGGACCGCTGTATATAAGACACTGTGTATACCACTGACAGGACCCGCTGTATATAAGACACTGTGTATACCACTGACAGGACCCGCTGTATATAAGACACTGTGTATACCACTGACAGGACCCGCTGTATATAAGACACTGTGTATACCACTGACAGGACCGCTGTATATAAGACACTGTGTATACCACTGACAGGACCGCTGTATATAAGACACCGTGTATACCACTGACAGGACCGCTGTATATAAGACACCGTGTATACCACTGACAGGACCTGCTGTATATAAGACACCGTGTATACCACTGACAGGACCGCTGTATATAAGACACCGTGTATACCACTGACAGGACCGCTGTATATAAGACACTATGTATACCACTGACAGGACCGCTGTATATAAGACACTGTGTATACCACTGACAGGACCGCTGTATATAAGACACTGTGTATACCACTGACAGGACCGCTGTATATAAGACACTATGTATACCACTGACAGGACCGCTGTATATAAGACACCGTGTATACCACTGACAGGACCGCTGTATATAAGACACCGTGTATATCACTGACAGGACCGCTGTATATAAGACACCGTGTATACCACTGACAGGACCGCTGTATATAAGACACTGTGTATACCACCGACAGGACCGCTGTATATAAGACACCGTGTATACCACTGACAGGACCGCTGTATATAAGACACTATGTATACCACTGACAGGACCCGCTGTATATAAGACACCGTGTATACCACTGACAGGACCGCTGTATATAAGACACTATGTATACCACTGACAGGACCGCTGTATATAAGACACCGTGTATACCACTGACAGGACCCGCTGTATATAAGACACCGTGTATACCACTGACAGGACCGCTGTATATAAGACACTGTGTATACCACTGACAGGACCCCTGTATATAAGACACCGTGTATACCACTGACAGGACCCCTGTATATAAGACACCGTGTATACCACTGACAGGACCGCTGTATATAAGACACCGTGTATACCACTGACAGGACCGCTGTATATAAGACACCGTGTATACCACTGACAGGACCCCTGTATATAAGACACCGTGTATACCACTGACAGGACCCGCTGTATATAAGACACCGTGTATACCACTGACAGGACCGCTGTATATAAGACACCGTGTATACCACTGACAGGACCGCTGTATATAAGACACCGTGTATACCACTGACAGGACCGCTGTATATAAGACACCGTGTATACCACTGACAGGACCCCTGTATATAAGACACCGTGTATACCACTGACAGGACCCGCTGTATATAAGACACCGTGTATACCACTGACAGGACCGCTGTATATAAGACACCGTGTATACCACTGACAGGACCGCTGTATATAAGACACCGTGTATACCACTGACAGGACCGCTGTATATAAGACACCGTGTATACCACTGACAGGACCGCTGTATATAAGACACCGTGTATATCACTGACAGGACCGCTGTATATAAGACACTGTGTATACCACTGACAGGACCGCTGTATATAAGACACCGTGTATATCACTGACAGGACCCGCTGTATATAAGACACTGTGTATACCACTGACAGGACCCGCTGTATATAAGACACCGTGTATACCACTGACAGGACCGCTGTATATAAGACACTGTGTATACCACTGACAGGACCCGCTGTATATAAGACACTGTGTATACCACTGACAGGACCCGCTGTATATAAGACACTGTGTATACCACTGACAGGACCGCTGTATATAAGACACCGTGTATACCACTGACAGGACCGCTGTATATAAGACACCGTGTATACCACTGACAGGACCGCTGTATATAAGACACCGTGTATACCACTGACAGGACCGCTGTATATAAGACACCGTGTATACCACTGACAGGACCGCTGTATATAAGACACCGTGTATACCACTGACAGGACCGCTGTATATAAGACACCGTGTATACCACTGACAGGACCGCTGTATATAAGACACCGTGTATACCACTGACAGGACCCCTGTATATAAGACACCGTGTATACCACTGACAGGACCGCTGTATATAAGACACCGTGTATACCACTGACAGGACCGCTGTATATAAGACACCGTGTATACCACTGACAGGACCGCTGTATATAAGACACTATGTATACCACTGACAGGACCGCTGTATATAAGACACCGTGTATACCACTGACAGGACCGCTGTATATAAGACACTGTGTATACCACTGACAGGACCGCTGTATATAAGACACCGTGTATACCACTGACAGGACCGCTGTATATAAGACACCGTGTATACCACTGACAGGACCGCTGTATATAAGACACCGTGTATACCACTGACAGGACCGCTGTATATAAGACACCGTGTATACCACTGACAGGACCCGCTGTATATAAGACACTGTGTATACCACTGACAGGACCGCTGTATATAAGACACTGTGTATACCACTGACAGGACCGCTGTATATAAGACACTGTGTATACCACTGACAGGACCGCTGTATATAAGACACCGTGTATACCACTGACAGGACCCGCTGTATATAAGACACTGTGTATACCACTGACAGGACCGCTGTATATAAGACACTGTGTATACCACTGACAGGACCGCTGTATATAAGACACTGTGTATATCACTGACAGGACCCGCTGTATATAAGACACTGTGTATACCACTGACAGGACCGCTGTATATAAGACACCGTGTATACCACTGACAGGACCGCTGTATATAAGACACCGTGTATATCACTGACAGGACCGCTGTATATAAGACACTGTGTATACCACTGACAGGACCGCTGTATATAAGACACCGTGTATATCACTGACAGGACCCGCTGTATATAAGACACTGTGTATACCACTGACAGGACCGCTGTATATAAGACACCGTGTATACCACTGACAGGACCGCTGTATATAAGACACTGTGTATACCACTGACAGGACCGCTGTATATAAGACACCGTGTATACCACTGACAGGACCGCTGTATATAAGACACTGTGTATACCACTGACAGGACCGCTGTATATAAGACACCGTGTATACCACTGACAGGACCCGCTGTATATAAGACACCGTGTATACCACTGACAGGACCCGCTGTATATAAGACACCGTGTATACCACTGACAGGACCGCTGTATATAAGACACCGTGTATACCACTGACAGGACCCGCTGTATATAATACACTGTGTATACCACTGACAGGACCGCTGTATATAAGACACTGTGTATACCACTGACAGGACCGCTGTATATAAGACACCGTGTATACCACTGACAGGACCGCTGTATATAAGACACTGTGTATACCACTGACAGGACCGCTGTATATAAGACACCGTGTATACCACTGACAGGACCGCTGTATATAAGACACCGTGTATACCACTGACAGGACCGCTGTATATAAGACACTGTGTATACCACTGACAGGACCGCTGTATATAAGACACTGTGTATACCACTGACAGGACCGCTGTATATAAGACACCGTGTATACCACTGACAGGACCGCTGTATATAAGACACTGTGTATACCACTGACAGGACCGCTGTATATAAGACACCGTGTATACCACTGACAGGACCGCTGTATATAAGACACTGTGTATACCACTGACAGGACCGCTGTATATAAGACACCGTGTATACCACTGACAGGACCGCTGTATATAAGACACTGTGTATACCACTGACAGGACCGCTGTATATAAGACACCGTGTATACCACTGACAGGACCGCTGTATATAAGACACCGTGTATACCACTGACAGGACCGCTGTATATAAGACACTGTGTATACCACTGACAGGACCCGCTGTATATAAGACACCGTGTATACCACTGACAGGACCGCTGTATATAAGACACTATGTATACCACTGACAGGACCGCTGTATATAAGACACTGTGTATACCACTGACAGGACCGCTGTATATAAGACACCGTGTATACCACTGACAGGACCGCTGTATATAAGACACCGTGTATACCACTGACAGGACCGCTGTATATAAGACACTGTGTATACCACTGACAGGACCCCTGTATATAAGACACTGTGTATACCACTGACAGGACCGCTGTATATAAGACACCGTGTATACCACTGACAGGACCGCTGTATATAAGACACTGTGTATACCACTGACAGGACCGCTGTATATAAGACACCGTGTATACCACTGACAGGACCGCTGTATATAAGACACTGTGTATACCACTGACAGGACCGCTGTATATAAGACACCGTGTATACCACTGACAGGACTGAACACAGAACGTCCTGAGATTATTGATCATATAGAAGATTTGTAGACGATTTTTTGAGCCACAGCAACTAATCAAAACCCGCCCGCCATTCTTCCTGTAGAGGAATGAAAGCCGAGCTCTGATTGGTTGCTGCGGCCGAGCGAGGAATGACCGGAGGATACGGACGCGGCGCTCACCTGGTCCTTCAGATGCCGCAGCCGGGCGTCCAGTGCAGTGACCGCTTCTAGAATCAGAGAACAGGGAACGGCGGAGTCCGTGGCCCCGACAAATGGCCGCCCCCTCCCGTCCACAGGAAACCATTTAGAGTCCAGGTGACAGGCAAACACCAGGCGGCGCGGAGCTGCCGGGTCCAGGGTGGCGATGACACTTCCGAAAGGTAAGGAGCCCCGCGGGGTCAGCGCATCAAACAGGTCAAAGTCAACGGCCCACTGAGCGGTCAATGAGCGCAGGTGACCGGAGATAAGCTGCGGACAGAGAACAGCGTCACTAACGTCACATGACAACCGGCCGGGCAAAGCCGAGTGACCAGACCCCGCCCTCACCTCTCTGACCCGGAGGTTCCCGGGGCTCCCAGGAGATCGCTCGATCAGCATCGGCCTCAAGAAGGACGACCACATGCGCTCCACGCTGACCGCGGACACCAGATCCCGCACCGCACCGGACGTCACGGACCTGGGGCGGATCTGAGGAGGAAGAAGAGGTCACCAGGGTCACCCCACCCCCGCAGCGCGGACCCCCAACAATTCACCGAACTCCAGATATCTCGTAGTCAGGGCGATTATGAACAGGAAGCGACATCAGGGCGGACAGGTCAAAGGTCAGCGGGGGGAAAAGAAGCGGTGAAAACCCCAAGTATAAAATCATAACCCGGGGGGGGGGGGGGGGGTCTGGGTGTATTATACTGTAAAATCCACTGCTCCCTTCACTAGTAGATCCGTATATCTCCCCCTGTGGGCCCCTCACCCTCCACGTGGCAGCAGGGGTGCCCCTCACCCTCCACGTGGCAGCAGGCGGGCCCCTCACCCTCCACATGGCAGCAGGCGGGCCCCTCACCCTCCACGTGGCAGCAGGCGGGCCCCTCATCCTCCACGTGGCCCCCTCACCCTCTACATGGCAGCAGGCGGGCCCCTCACTCTCCACGTGGCAGCAGGTGGGCCCCTCACCCTCCACGTGGCCCCCTCACCCTCTACATGGCAGCAGGCGGGCCCCTCACTCTCCACGTGGCAGCAGGCGGGCCCCTCACCCTCCACGTGGCAGCAGGCGGGCCCCTCACCCTCCACGTGGCCCCCTCACCCTCCAGGTGGCAGCAGGCGGGCCCCTCACCCTCCAGGTGGCAGCAGGCGGGCCCCTCACACTCCTCGTGGCCCCCTCACCCTCCAGGTGGCAGCAGGCGGGCCCCTCACCCTCCACGTGGCAGCAGGTGGGCCCCTCACCCTCCACGTGGCCCCCTCACCCTCCACGTGGCAGCAGGTGGGCCCCTCACCCTCCAGAGGAGACAGGGTGAGCACCCCTCCCAGTGGCCCCTCACGTCACCTGTTGCCCTCCTCGGGCGTCTCCCTCATTTCTGGAAGGCGTCCCGTTCTCGCCCCAGTTTTCCCACAGTAAAATACCGGCACCTATTAGCAATCCCAGCCCGAGCACCAGCAGGGAGCGCAGCTTAGGGCTCCAGGCACTGCTGGTGTTGCCCCCGGGGCTCCGGAAGGTACGGGCAGCGCGGCGGGCACACATCGAAGTGTGACTAGTGAAACATTAGCCAATCAGAGGGCAGTAGTGTCTCACACAACCAATCGACAGCAGGGGGTGGGGCAGAGTACAGGAGCCCCAAAGACACCCGGCCAGCGTCCAGCCAAACAGCGCACGGGGGCGGGACCTGATCGCTGTAATGTGAGGGCGGGAGTAACAGCGGACGGTTTAATCCAATCACGAGAAAAGATTTGTAAATAGTTATAGCGACATCGACCAATGGGAGGCGTGGGGCGGAGTCTCTTACTGACAGGTCATCGTGAACATCACTCATTGGTGTTCAGGTCGCTAGGTAACAGCAGCCGCCATATTAGTTGTGTGGTAACGGGAAGGTCTGTCAGCTGGGAGCAGGAGACGTTTATATACGATCACATGACTATTCCAGAACTTATAATATCACACAGGAGGAGGGGCTAATAAGTGACCCCTCCCTGTATACCTAACCCCGCCCAGTATATTATCACACAGGAGGTGGGGCTTATAACTGACCCCGCCCTGTATATTATCACACAGGAGGAGGGGCTAAAAACGGACCCCGCCCTGTATATTATCACACAGGAGGAGGGGCTAATAACTGACCACGCCCTGTATATTATCACACAGGAGGAGGGGCTAATAACTGACCCCTCCCTGTATATTATCACACAAGAGGAGGGGCTAATAACTGACCCCGCCCTGTATATTATCACACAAGAGGGGCTAATAACTGACCCCGCCCTATATATTATCACACAAGAGGGGCTAATAACTGATCCTGCCCTGTATAGTATCACACAGGAGGAGGGGCTAATAACTGATCCTGCCCTGTATATTATCACACAGGAGGAGGGGCTAATAACTGACCCCGCCTTCTATATTATCACACAGGAGGGGCTAAAAATGGACCCCGCCCTGTATATTATCACACAGGAGGAGGGGCTAATAACTGACCCCGCCTTCTATATTATCACACAGGAGGAGGGGCTAATAACTGACCCAGCCCTGTATATTATCACACAAGAGGAGGGGCTAATATCTGACCCCCGCCCTGTATATTATCACACAGGAGGAGGGGCTAATAACTGACCACGCCCTGTATATTATCACACAGGAGGAGGGGCTAAAAACTGACCCCGCCCTGTATATTATCACACAAGAGGAGGGGCTAATAACTGACCCCGCCCTATATATTATCACACAGGAGGAGGGGTTAATAACTGACCCAGCCCTGTATATTATCACACAAGAGGAGGGGCTAATATCTGACCCCCGCCCTGTATATTATCACACAGGAGGAGGGGCTAATAACTGACCCCGCCCTGTATATTATCACACAGGAGGAGGGGCTAATAACTGACCCCGCCCTGTATATTATCACACAGGAGGAGGGGCTAATAACTGGCCCCGCCCTGTATATTATCACACAGGAGGAGGGGCTAATAACTGACCCCGCCCTGTATATTATCACACAGGAGGAGGGGCTAATAACTGACCCAGCCCTGTATATTATCACACAGGAGGAGGGGCTAATAACTGGCCCCGCCCTGTATATTATCACACAAGAGGAGGGGCTAATAACTGACCCCGCCCTATATATTATCACACAGGAGGAGGGGCTAATAACTGACCCAGCCCTGTATATTATCACACAAGAGGAGGGGCTAATAACTGACCCCGCCCTGTATATTATCACAACAGGAGGAGGGGCTAATAACTGACCACGCCCTGTATATTATCACACAGGAGGAGGGGCTAATAACTGACCCCGCCCTGTATATTATCACACAAGAGGAGGGGCTAATAACTGACCCCGCCCTGTATATTATCACACAAGAGGGGCTAATAACTGACCCCGCCCTGTATATTATCACACAAGAGGGGCTAATAACTGATCCTGCCCTGTATAGTATCACACACAAGAGGGGCTAATAACTGATCCTGCCCTGTATAGTATCACACAGGAGGAGGGGCTAATAACTGACCCCGCCCTGTATATTATCACACAGGAGGGGCTAAAAACGGACCCCGCCCTGTATATTATCACACAGGAGGAGGAGCTAATAACTGACCACGCCCTGTATATTATCACACAGGAGGAGGGGCTAATAACTGACCCCGCCCTGTATATTATCACACAAGAGGAGGGGCTAATAACTGACCCCGCCCTGTATATTATCACACAAGAGGGGCTAATAACTGACCCAGCCCTGTATATTATCACACAAGAGGAGGGGCTAATATCTGACCCCCGCCCTGTATATTATCACACAGGAGGAGGGGCTAATAACTGACCCCGCCCTGTATATTATCACACAGGAGGAGGGGCTAATAACTGACCCCGCCCTGTATATTATCACACAGGAGGAGGGGCTAATAACTGGCCCCGCCCTGTATATTATCACACAGGAGGAGGGGCTAATAACTGACCCCGCCCTGTATATTATCACACAGGAGGAGGGGCTAATAACTGACCCAGCCCTGTATATTATCACACAGGAGGAGGGGCTAATAACTGGCCCCGCCCTGTATATTATCACACAAGAGGAGGGGCTAATAACTGACCCCGCCCTATATATTATCACACAGGAGGAGGGGCTAATAACTGACCCAGCCCTGTATATTATCACACAAGAGGAGGGGCTAATAACTGACCCCGCCCTGTATATTATCACACAGGAGGAGGGGCTAATAACTGACCACGCCCTGTATATTATCACACAGGAGGAGGGGCTAATAACTGACCCCGCCCTGTATATTATCACACAAGAGGAGGGGCTAATAACTGACCCCGCCCTGTATATTATCACACAAGAGGGGCTAATAACTGACCCCGCCCTGTATATTATCACACAAGAGGGGCTAATAACTGATCCTGCCCTGTATAGTATCACACAGGAGGAGGGGCTAATAACTGACCCCGCCCTGTATATTATCACACAGGAGGGGCTAAAAACGGACCCCGCCCTGTATATTATCACACAGGAGGAGGAGCTAATAACTGACCACGCCCTGTATATTATCACACAGGAGGAGGGGCTAATAACTGACCCCGCCCTGTATATTATCACACAAGAGGAGGGGCTAATAACTGACCCCGCCCTGTATATTATCACACAAGAGGGGCTAATAACTGACCCCGCCCTGTATATTATCACACAAGAGGGGCTAATAACTGATCCTGCCCTGTATAGTATCACACAGGAGGAGGGGCTAATAACTGACCCCGCCCTGTATATTATCACACAGGAGGAGGGGCTAATAACTGACCCCGCCTTCTATATTATCACACAGGAGGGGCTAAAAATGGACCCCGCCCTGTATATTATCACACAGGAGGAGGGGCTAATAACTGACCCCGCCTTCTATATTATCACACAGGAGGAGGGGCTAATAACTGACCCAGCCCTGTATATTATCACACAAGAGGAGGGGCTAATATCTGACCCCCGCCCTGTATATTATCACACAGGAGGAGGGGCTAATAACTGACCACGCCCTGTATATTATCACACAGGAGGAGGGGCTAAAAACTGACCCCGCCCTGTATATTATCACACAAGAGGAGGGGCTATAACTGACCCCGCCCTATATATTATCACACAGGAGGAGGGGCTAATAACTGACCCAGCCCTGTATATTATCACACAAGAGGAGGGGCTAATATCTGACCCCCGCCCTGTATATTATCACACAGGAGGAGGGGCTAATAACTGACCCCGCCCTGTATATTATCACACAGGAGGAGGGGCTAATAACTGACCCCGCCCTGTATATTATCACACAGGAGGAGGGGCTAATAACTGGCCCCGCCCTGTATATTATCACACAGGAGGAGGGGCTAATAACTGACCCCGCCCTGTATATTATCACACAGGAGGAGGGGCTAATAACTGACCCAGCCCTGTATATTATCACACAGGAGGAGGGGCTAATAACTGGCCCCGCCCTGTATATTATCACACAAGAGGAGGGGCTAATAACTGAACCCCGCCCTATATATTATCACACAGGAGGAGGGGCTAATAACTGACCCAGCCCTGTATATTATCACACAAGAGGAGGGGCTAATAACTGACCCCGCCCTGTATATTATCACACAGGAGGAGGGGCTAATAACTGACCACGCCCTGTATATTATCACACAGGAGGAGGGGCTAATAACTGACCCCGCCCTGTATATTATCACACAAGAGGAGGGGCTAATAACTGACCCCGCCCTGTATATTATCACACAAGAGGGGCTAATAACTGACCCCGCCCTGTATATTATCACACAAGAGGGGCTAATAACTGATCCTGCCCTGTATAGTATCACACAGGAGGAGGGGCTAATAACTGACCCCGCCCTGTATATTATCACACAGGAGGGGCTAAAAACGGACCCCGCCCTGTATATTATCACACAGGAGGAGGAGCTAATAACTGACCACGCCCTGTATATTATCACACAGGAGGAGGGGCTAATAACTGACCCCGCCCTGTATATTATCACACAAGAGGAGGGGCTAATAACTGACCCCGCCCTGTATATTATCACACAAGAGGGGCTAATAACTGACCCCGCCCTGTATATTATCACACAAGAGGGGCTAATAACTGATCCTGCCCTGTATAGTATCACACAGGAGGAGGGGCTAATAACTGACCCCGCCCTGTATATTATCACACAGGAGGAGGGGCTAATAACTGACCCCGCCTTCTATATTATCACACAGGAGGGGCTAAAAACGGACCCCGCCCTGTATATTATCATACAGGAGGAGGGGCTAATATCTGACCCCCACCCTGTATATTATCACACAGGAGGGGCTAATATCTGACCCCGCCCTGTATATTATCACACAGGAGGAGGGGCTAAAAACTGACCCCGCCCTGTATATTATCACACAAGAGGGGCTAATAACTGACCCCGCCCTATATATTATCACACAGGAGGAGGGGCTAATAACTGACCCAGCCCTGTATATTATCACACAAGAGGAGGGGCTAATATCTGACCCCCGCCCTGTATATTATCACACAGGAGGAGGGGCTAATAACTAACCCCGCCCTGTATATTATCACACAGGAGGAGGGGCTAATAACTGACCCCGCCCTGTATATTATCACACAGGAGGAGGGGCTAATAACTGGCCTCGCCCTGTATATTATCACACAGGAGGAGGGGCTAAAAACGGACCCCGCCCTGTATATTATCACACAGGAGGAGGGGCTAATAACTGATCCCGCCCTGTATATTATCAAACAGGAGGGGCTAATAACTGACCCCGCCCTGTATATTATCACACAGGAGGAGGGGCTAATATCTGACCCACACCCTGTATATTATCACACAGGGAAGGAGGGGCTAATAACTGATCCTGCCCTGTATATTATCACACAGGAGGAGGGGCTAATAACTGACCCCGCCCTGTATATTATCACACAGGAGGAGGGGCTAAAAACGGACCCCGCCCTGTATATTATGACACAGGAGGAGGGGCTAAAAACGGGCCCCGCCTTGTATATTATCACACAGGAAGAGGGGCTAATATCTGACCCCGTCCTGTATATTATCACACATGAGGGGCTAAAAACGGACCCCGTCCTGTATATTATCACACAGGAGGAGGGGCTAATAACTGACCACGCCCTGTATATTATCACACAGGAGGAGGGGCTAAAAACTGACCCCGCCCTGTATATTATCACACAAGAGGAGGGGCTAATAACTG